>NC_043963.1:13690415-13849105 GCF_902148855.1 Sphaeramia orbicularis | reverse complement strand
GAAAGAAAGAGTTTTGCTCTCTCCTAGGTGCCACAGCCACTGACATCGGGATACCATCCACAATCGAATGGGCAGAAGGAGCGCCTAAATCAGGAGCTCGAGACTGCTTACGTTGCCTGGGGTCGCAGAATCCGGCATCCTGGAGTGAGCACCTGACCTGGGTGGAGTACGCCCATAACACCTTGCCTACCGCTGCTACCGGTCTGTCCCCTTTTCATTGTGCCTATGGTTTCCAACCGCCTTTGTTTCCTAGTGCTGAGAAGGAGGTGGTGGTGCCGTCAGCGCATAGCCTGGTAAGGAGATGTCAGGGTGTGGGCTGCTGCCCGCAGGATTCTCATTCGCAATGCCTCTCGGATGAAGATGGTGGCTGATCGCCGGCGGCGCGCGGACCGGGGTACAGACCGGGGCAGCAGGTTTGGCTCTCCACCCGGGATCTTCCGCTCAATGTGGAATCCAGGAAGCTCGCTCCCAGGTTTGTTGGTCCATTCCCAGTCTCCAAAGTGGTTAATCCTGTATCCGTGCGCCTCCGTCTGCCCAGGTCACTTCGTGTACATCCGACCTTCCACGTGAGCCGTCTCAAGCCAGTCATCCAGAGTCCACTGGTTCCTCCGGTCACGCCTCCTCCTCCGCCTCGGATTATGGGGGGTCCAGTCTACACGGTCAAGAGACTTTTGGCAGTCCGAAGGAGGGGCAGAGGTCACCAGTATCTGGTGGACTGGGAAGGATATGGTCCGGAAGAAAGAATGTGGGTTCCTTCAAAAGACATCCTGGACAAGCAACTCATCAGGGACTTTCATTCCGGACATTCTGCCTCTCCTGGTCCGTCAGGAGTCGGACCTGGTGGGGGGGGTACTGTCATGCGTCGTCGTTTGTGTTAATTTAGTTCTGGGTTTTTGTTTCTTCCAGTTTTATTTTGGTGATGGGTAGTCTCCTTCCTGTTTAGTCTGCACTCTATCAGTCTTGTCTTGTCTGCCCTTCCCCTTCATTGTCTGCACCTGGTGTCTCCCTCGTTATTGTCCACACCTGTTTTGATCCCTGCCTCCCTTATATATTCTCCCTGCTCCCTTTGTCTCTTGTCAGTGCGTCGTTTCTGTGATCTTGTGAAGACCAACCTCTGTTAAGTATCTTGAACCTTGAATCTTGACCCTTTTGTATTCTGTGTAGTTTATTTACAGAGTACGTTGTACTTCTCTTTTAGTTCATTTGGTTTTTTAGAGCACGTTGTGCTTCTCCTTTTGTTAACCTTTTGTGATTTTGAGATTTTTTTGTAAAATAAATCTTTTTTGACCACTGATCCCTTCGTCTCGATGCATTTGGGTCCACACCTTGTGAAGTGTCGTAACACTGCATCTCACTGTATGTACTTGAATCCTTGCAAGTAAAATCTTCTGATTCCAGAATCCAGTGACTCTGTCTTTGTGTCAGAGTATATCACATAATTTTTCTATCACCCACACTTTACTGTTGGTACGTTGCAGCATTGTGTTTACCTGACCTGTGATCTGGTATCCAATATGGCGACCTTACGTAAGTGCTAG
Source organism: Sphaeramia orbicularis (assembly GCF_902148855.1). Lineage (NCBI taxonomy): Eukaryota > Metazoa > Chordata > Actinopteri > Kurtiformes > Apogonidae > Sphaeramia > Sphaeramia orbicularis. The sequence goes on along the minus strand of NC_043963.1, from coordinate 13,847,567 downwards.
TTGTTTTGCAAGTCCAGTACCGGTTCCCAACGTTCCGGTCTTTCTGGACTTGAACCAAACATTTTTACAAGTCCAGAACCGGTCCATCATACCGGTATGCAGAACTAAGCAGGACCGTGAGTACCTGATCCAGATACCGCTGACGAGGAGGCGCAGCAGGCTCCGTCCCCCCATGACTTGGTCTCACAACGGTTCTGGCACAGGAGGGACGCGAAGGAAGGGTGGGGAAAACACCTCTACAGGAGTCCTCTCAGCCTCAAACTGGAACCCGCAGTGTGGGAAACTGGCCGGTCATTCTAGAAATATTAACTTCGATCACTTATGGCTGAGTGTGGAGTTAGAGGAATAGTAAAGCAGCAGTCACGAAGCACCACCCCCCTCCCCCTTCAGTGAGTTTCTTGTACCAAGGGCCCTACATGATTAGTTTCAGGGGGGCCAAATTGGTAGCGGTGCCCCAGGGTCATAGTAATGTGCCTTAAGGCTAGAAGCACCAGGTATAAAACAGAAAAAAGATGACGAAGAAGTCCGGTCTAAGCCACTGGAGAAACATGGTAATGTTTCTGTTCTGTTCATTATTTCAGAGCAGATTCATCTATTTACTGCTGAAATGTCAGATTTATTTCCTTTCTAACCCTTTCATGCACAGTGGTCACTCCAGTGGACAGTCTTCTCCAGCCGTTCTCTTGTATATTCAGAGGTTTTGGTTGTTTTAGTTCCATATCAGACAACACATGGACACTAATGCACCATCCCATAATACACTGACATTCAAACCATTACTGTTACTTTGCTGTTCTTGATAAACCTGATCTGCAGTTACATGTTTTAGTGTAAATCAATTGCTAATTGTTATAAGACTGTAATTGACGGGTATTTTTAAACTTTTTTTTTTGCATATTATCTCCATGCGGTGAATAATAACTAGTATTAGAGTATGTTCAAATGTGAGAAAACATCTGATTAGCAGCATTAAAAATGTTTTTATTGCATAGTTTTCCGTATCATTTTCTGATATTACATTTTAAATACATGTTTCTTTGCTTCAAAAATTAAATACATGGTGTCCAGCTCAGTGGAAATTTTTGTAATTTTTTTTTAATCGATCGCATTGTTTTTTGTTTTTTTTTTTTTTTTTTATGTCTAAAGAGGAATAAAACACTGCAGAAAAATCTTGACTACATTTCACATAATTAGTGCATGAAAGGGCTAATGTCAGTATTGATTCTGTGTGCATGGCTACGGCAGTCAAATAATCAGGTTACAGCTGAAAATTGTACTTTGGTATCACTAAATGAATCGAATCAATCAATTAATACTGAATCAAATCGAAATCAAATCGATTAAGGAAATTGGCCATAATACCAGCCTATAGACGGTAAAGGGGAGGTGCATGAAAGTCCTCATTGGCCGAATGCGTGCCTCAGAAAACCAATCAGCGGACAGGATTCAGTCTCATAGTGACTTGGCGGGCGACCAAAACACAAGATCGTCTCACATGGAGGAAATCTGCAGGAGTCTCCCGTCTCAGCGGATGATTTCTAGTGAGTGACATGGGTTCACATCACTCGTCTGGAAATGGTTCAGTTTTGACAAGACTGATGTTGGTCAAAATAACGTTCTATGCAAGATATGACAAAAAACGGTCGCTGCCAAGAGCACTTCAACGACAAATCTGTTCCATCACTTTCAAACAAATCATACGAAACAGTAGGAGGAATATGTAAAACTTCACAATTCCACAAGCACGACTACAGCTAAAGCAAAGATGAAGCACTTTAAAAACAAACAAGAGCTCTTGTTCTGAAACGCTCTGTCTATCCTATCTGCCCTGGTAAGCAAGTAGAGTTTGACAGCATTTTCTGTCAAAGAAAGAAAGAAACAAAGACATTTTAAAGGATATCGTCAGATTACACTGGGTTACAAAAAAATGTTTTTTTGCAAGTTGTCGAGGTTTTTTCAACTGAATTAGGACCATTTTGCACGCTAAATCCAAAAATGACATTGTTTTTCTCAATCAGATCAGGTTTTTGCTAATTTGATTTTGAAAAATTTGATCTTCTCACAAAATTGATGACATTTTTGTGACTTTATCAGTTGATTTCTTATAGTTCTCACCCAAAATAGGTTTTAAGAGAAAAAAAAATCATTTTCTAACAGGATTCCTGTTAGGTACAATGGTGTATTCACCGCAGATGTAGCAGAATACGTCAGGCTTATTTTTGCAAGATCTTCTAGTCGAAGCCATTTCATTCCCTGTAATATTAAAAAAAAACATAATAATAAATTGGCAAAAGTAAAATCTTCAGAACTCGTTTATTCAAATTAATATTAACTCATTATTGCAAAAAATGAAAGAATTTTGTATCATATGATGTGAAAATGTCCATAAATGTAAGCAAAAATGTTAAAAAAGCCAATATGTAGCATAGTTCAGAAAGTGACTGATTGAGCAAAATTAATGTTATTTTTGGATTCAGCACACCAAAATTATCCTAAATCAGCTCAAAAAACTTAAACAATAAATTTGTTGTTGACCAGTGTTATCGTTATGGGAAATTTTTGAAAATAATTGAGATTTGGGGTTTTTTTTGCCCGTGTTGCCCACTCCTACATAGAAGCAAATACATGGCAAGAAAGTATACTACAATAAAGACATGAAGGCTATAACATACAGTACTGTGCAAAAGCCTGAGGCCGACATTAGGTTTGTTGGTTTAGTAAAGTTCTAATGTCCACACACATGCATTTGTCTCCTTATTTAGATCCAATCTTTATGTACGTGAAGTATGAACAGCAGGAAAAACTAAAGTTTCAGGGAAAAAACAGCTTGTATAAACCAAAGTTTTTGTGTTTAGTGTGACCTCCTTTTGCACTGAAATGTCTTTAACCCTTTTTGAGTGAGATTTACTGCATTAATTTTCAGATGTTTAATACCAGGTTTCATTCACATGTCAGATGTTTCTAATTGTTTATGCTGCTTCTTCCCATGGGGTCAGAGGTCACACTAAATAGTGACTTAACTTTACAATCCGATAGTTTAGCAGCTGTGGCCTACGTGGCTGGAGAGTCAACTTGTGACCCAAGAGTCGCCGGTTTGATTCCCTGGACTGGCGGATAGTTGTTGGGTGATGTGTCCATGAGCAAGGCACTTAACCCTCCATTTGTCCCCAGGCGCCTGATATGGCAAGCCACTTCTAGCATGCAATGTGTGTGGTGCATGATCTAGTGATGAGTTTATTATTCATTCATTCATTTTCTGAACCCGCTTCAACCTCACTAGGGTCACGGGGGTCTTGGAGCCTATCCCAGCTACATAGGGGCGAAGGCGGGGTACCCCTGGACAAGTCGCCAGTTCATCGCAGGGCTGAACATATAGAGACAAACAATCACTCTCACATTACACCTATGGGCAATTTAGATTAACCAATTAACCTATTAGGCATGTTTTGGATTGTGGGAGGAAGCCGGAGTACCCGGAGAGAACCCACGCAGACACAGGGGGAACATGCAAACTCCACACAGAAAGGTCCCCCCCCGTCGACTGGTGTTGGAATCGAACCCAGGACCTTCTTGCTGTAGGCACGAGTGCTAACCACTGCACCACCTGATGAGTTTATTGTCTTTATTTATTTTGAACATGCAAAAAAAACAACAAAAAAAATAATAAAAAAAATAAAACATTCAAATGGACAGAATCTATCTCCAAGCACATAGAAGTTTGAATTTTGCATGGTCAAAAAGGAGTAGGAAGAAGTATAAACATATTTAATCCTACCCCTCAGTGCTTTTACACCTTTATCACTAATTTGATACAAGAGTCAAACAAACTATTTTCCTAATTTTAACATCAAACCACAACAAATACATTATGCAGTAACTGAATTACACCCAACAATGTGATCATGGTAGTACAGTCACACTGTAACAAATTTTACCATTAAATAACAGTAAAATACTGGCAGCTAGAGTTGCCAGCATGTTACTGTTATTCTACAGTATCTCTACTGTAATCTACAACTACAGTTTCTTGCTGTAAAAAGTAATACGGTACTGGGCTGTACATAATGTACCTTTTACAGTAAAATACTGTTAGCCACAGTTGCTGCATTTTCAGTAACTACCGTATTCCAAGAAACAATATATTACTGTCAAACGTATTTAATGTAATATTTACAGTATAACACAGCGAAAAATTTTAACATTTCAAATTACATTTTAAAATATAAAATCATGGACATTGCTAGAAAAAGCTCAAACAAGAGATGACATTAGAACATATACCACGTAAATTGACACGCGGTTTAGTTTAATGGTGTCCACTTCACAGCTAGCAAGTATGCTTCAACTTAAATTAGCTGCATGTTTGCTACAGACGACTAACACCCCGAAATATGAAGCAGTATTTTCACGCGTGTTATACAGTCAAATTGTGTCCGGTGTGAACGCAGTTTATGGAGGCAATTTAATGTTTAATGAACCCAAAATGCCACAGTTATGTTGATAAAATCACAATTTCCTTGATAAATGACCAACTGGAGCAGGATGGAGTTGTGGCAGTGTTGGTAGAAGCATCAGGTGACCTCCGTTACCATACTGTATGGGGTTAAGTCCAGGTGAAAATAGTCATCCTCAGTTATTTTCTCTTTTTATTTTATCCTTCTGCTTCGAAAAAGAACCACTTACCTTTGATGCAGCAAGTCTATAGTTAACATTCGTTTGATTGAATCTTTTCTAAATGAGCTGGTGGGATTTGATGCCAGATGATTTTGTTCAGACCAGTTCTGGGCGGACAACAGTGGAGGAACTGAAGAAAATACTGCATAATACTGTCAAATTTTGCAGTAGCTCACTGTTTTAAATTTGCACCTTAAATATCTCATTATTTACAGCATTATACTGTATTTACAAATAACAGCATGATACTGTACAAAATTTACTGTTTTTTTACAGTAATTTGTTACAGTGCATACAAACAGACTCAACAATTCAACCATTTTCTTCATTAATTACAGCAGATTTATCAGTACATCATCCATAAACAAACAGGCCTCATTGTTGTTCTTAAATACTGTACCTCTCAAGAATCATTTTTTTTTATATCTTTTTTTTTAACTGAATTATGTTTGATATTTGTTTTATCTCCACACACAGTTTGTTCCACAATTTCACTCCACAGATGGTGATACAGGAACTTTTTAACGTAGTGCATACTTTGTGAATCTTTAAATTTAACTTTCCCCTTAAATCATAGCCTCCCTCTCTTTCACAAAACATTTCTTGAATATTGCCCTGCAGTAAGTTATTCTTTGCTTTATACATTATTTGAATAGTTTTGAATTCCACAAGGTCAATGAGTTTTAAAGTTTTAAGGCAGTAAAGTGTGGAGCATGTGCGTGTGTATGTGGGGGAACCCCTACTGACAAAATAAAGATTCTATTCTATTCTAGTTCAGTTTTTGTGTCTTTTAAGGCTGTGCAAATTTTCAGATTTTCTTGTATGTGAAGAAAGAGAATTAGAAATAAATATCTATGTGCATTTCAACCAATGATAAAGCTGGACTGATTTTTGCACTGTAAAAATGCCTGCTTTATATATTTTGTCATGCTACATAGTTGTGTACATTCATAGAAACCCATAGTTGTATTCAACATGATGTTTTTTCATTATGTCACATGTACCATCTTTACTGATGTTAGTGCAACTTATTTAATTTGTTAATGTGAATAAAACTTTACTACTTTACCTCAACTGTAAAGATGATTTCTCAGTCCCTCAAATACACACGACTCATGCAATTACATTGTAGCTGCAGATGTTTGCATTTTGGTGTAAACTAGGGATGTAACGATTACTGGTATAACGATAAACCGCGGTAAAATTGCAGACGGTTAGTATTACCATTTAAATTCTAATTTTCATGATAACCGTGTTTGATTACTGCACTTTTCCGGAGAAAACACCGATGTAAAAGATATGCTTTTATGTCAAATATTTGAGTATAGTTTTAATTCGTTACAATTTTAATTTTCTATACCTAATACTTGGAACCAATATTCACTTTTAAAGTCTTTGAAAAGGTTCATTAAGCATCTTTGTGTTATTTATGCAATAAATTATATACATTTTTCAAATCGGATTTTAGAATTTTTTGTGTGTTTTCGGGCCTTTTGTTTTTTAGTAGGTTCAAGTGAAAAAATAATAGGCAGATGATATAAATGAAGTTGTGCTGAAAAAAAGAGCCCAAACATGGGTATAGTAAACATTTGTTTATATAGTATATAAAGGCAAAATCAAAAGTACTGAAAAATGGCCAAAATAGGCTCAGACCACTAAGGGTTAAGACTAGAATGTTTCTGCCAGCAGAAAGTACATTGTGTCAGTTATTTTATTTGGGTTTTTTCTTTGTGTTTTTTTTTTTTTTTTTTAAATACAACTTGGTTAAATTATTTCAGTGTGTGTATTAGTACTTTTTGAACATTTTGAGCACAATTTCAACAATACCACGATAATAATAAAACCTTGATAATTTTGGACACAGTAACCGTGTTATGAAATTTTCATATCGTTACATCTCTAGTGTAAACGTAAAACAGCCTGCGTTACACTGGTCTACAAGGAAAATGCTTCCAGAATAAAAGTAATGAAATTTTACCACATGAGAGTCACTGATAAAGAAAAATCAAGTCAAAATGCTGGTTGGCTGAACTTTCCAAGATACAGCCTTGGGTCAAAATGTGAAATTCAAGAATTAACGAGAGAATGGGTTTGACTCAAAAGGAATTTTTGTCTCAGAGCTACAAGATCTACTTCAAAACACTGTCTGCACATTAGAATACATTCACTTTACAGGTTCTATTTAGTGGAAGATTTATAAAACTATTATAAATGTACATAAACCAATATACATGTGTAATAACAATCATATACCTTGAAAACATCAGCAAACCGGCACTTTGTCATTTATTTTCCAATGAATCTTATTAAAATACGTAACATTTAGCACATTTAATGTCTGAAGCAAATCATTTCTAAAAAATTGTAGACCAGTGTTATTAATCCAGATGTAAACTTCAATTCAACTTTATTTATAGAGCACATTTCATGCACAAGGCAGGTTCAATGTGCTTCACAACAGGTATATAACATAAAAAAACGAAACAAAACAAAAAAAAAAAAATACAGGGCTTTATAATCACTTGGATATAAAAAACAAACAGTGTCAAAATCCCAGAATCCTTTGGTATAGATTAGTAAATTAACTGCATATGAAGACAATTTCTGTCATATGTAATTGTCACCATACATTATCATCTATGTCAACACTTTTTTATTGTTATGACTGGAAGATCAAGTGTTTTGATTGGACCTGTGTTGGTTTTTTTTCTGCCAACTACATGCATAATTACCTCCACTCCTCCAGATTGATTCAATCTATAGTATCTTACACAACAGTACTAATTTCATACATAACATCTCCATGTTGCTTTATGCTGCTCCGTGACCCTGAGTTAATTAGCTGTGGTAGTACAAGTGTTTTTCTTTCACCACATGTCTCCTTAATGATATAAAAGCAGCACTGTAAGGTAGCACTGACAGGCTAGTATGACGTGCGTAAGGGTTATTATGTATTATCCAAATATTCAGAGTACATTAAGGTTTTTAGACTTTTATTTTGTGTACAATGAGGCTCATACAAGGATCCTTTTTTGAAAACAGTGATTTAGGAGACCTTGCCACCTTCACTATTTTTCATATTTGAGTTTTTCTTTCAGTTACAGACAAATTTGCAGGTGTAGTTTCCAGCACGTGAATGGATATTTCATTACTTGGAAGCAATTTTGAGATTGAAAACCCAATGCACTTCAGAATTAGTTGAAGTCAAGTCACATGACAATGATCAGTCAGTGGGTTCATTTTATTCAAGGTCCCACATTCTAACACTCATAAACACATAAATGGAAAAGATACAACTCTACAGCTATCTAAAAAAAAAAAAAAAAAAAAATTCTGAAGTGTTTTTGACAAAGCAAACAGACAAAGTGACGGAAAATCAAATCTACTCTGTTTCTCTGCGTCTCTGCTACAAATCGCTGATGCTCCAGTGCGAGGTAGAGATGTAACGATATGAAAATTTCACATCATGGTTATTGTGACCAAAATAACCACGGTTATCATTATTATCGCGGTTATTGTTGAAATGTGCTCAAAATGTTCAAAAAGTAACTATACACACTGAAAAAATTTAACCAAGCTTTATTTTGGAAAAAAATAAATAAATAAATAAAACAAGATGCGCAATGTACTTTCTGTGGCTGAAACTTTAAAATATTAACATGTAAATATCCCAGACCCAACATGATATCATGAATTGTGTGCAGATACACGCCACTTTTAATTGGTGTTTATCTGTATGCATTACGAGCTTTCAGCGTGTATATTAACATTGCATAAAATAGCATGCCATTAGCACGGTTAGCGGCTAGCGTGATTAGCAGTTAGGGTTAAGTTTAGGGTTAGGTTTAGGGTTAGCGATTAGCGGCTAGCACATTGACACACCATCAAATTGCATTAAAACACGCAAAAAGATGAAAATGCATACATATAGCACGCCAAGTGCAATAAACTGGCATCACACACAACACGTTTTCATGAGCTCAGTCTGCTTGGACCGGGTCTGTGCGCTTGGACCCGGTTCTGGAGCCCCCTGTCCCCGAATCTCTGGAGCACCGTCAATGCAGGTACCTTCAGCCATCTTTTTAGAGGCCAAACATTGCAAACTGCACATGCGCACCTGGAGGAAATGAGCAGTATTACCGTGAGTTTTCAAAGTGCGGTAATCAAACATGGTTTTCATGACAACAGAGGGTATGCACGTGATGTCACTGCTAGCAGAAGTCACCACGGTTCCATCCACTGAGTGGCAGAAAGAGGGAGAGGAATAGCGGCTTTGGCTTGAATACTGCGAAAACTTTAGAACAATCTAAAAAATGGGGAAGAGCTGTTGTGCCATTGATTGCACAAATAGGCTTAAAAAGCACTCGAAGTTATCGTTTTAGCGGCGACCTAAAGCCAAAGACAGAAGAAGCAGATGGATCACTGCAATTCATAGGAATAACTGGAATCCAGACAACCAAACCTGGATTTGTGTCAGGTAACATTAATTTATGCTGTATTCTTGTGTAAAATCATACCTTAAATTACATATCGTTTTGACTAACATTACTTCTTAGTAAAGCTCTTAATGTTAGCATCTGTCATTTAGTTTTATATTTCATAACTGAAACGTTTTAGTCTTCAGTTGTGATTATGAACCTTGTGCTCTACATGATTTGTAAACTAGCTTAAACTGAGGCTAACCTAGTTTTCCAAATAAGGGGGTACTCTAGCACAAAGCTGTTGTAGCTGTGTTGTTTCAAGTATTTGATGTTAACTCTACTTAAATCTCCACAGTACCAGTAGATCATCCACTCACTTGGGTCAATACTAAGAGTTCAACTCCAGTAAATCAGTAGTGAACTGTGAGCACTACTGCTGGGCCTTTACCTTGGAAATCACCACCAAGAAAATACGTCTGCACTGACACAAAACCTCAAAAACAATAGTATGTTGAATTGAAAGCACTCACCAGCTGTAATCCTCTAATTAACGGTGACGAGGATGTCAACAACTCTTTGTCTTTTGTATGCTTTCAGCCTTAGCATTGTGGATTTTCCCGGTGTTGAAATCAGGTTCATATAAATGTCAGGATACGTGATTTCCATCCACATATCAATGTTCGTAGACCACTTGTTGTTTGGTAGGTTGTATGGATCCATGTTCAGTCCAACTGTCTTTAATTTCATGTTATATTCCACATTTTTCCCGGTCTCGCTGTAGTTACTGTGATACTCGGCCATGTTGAGCCGGTTTGTTTTTGCCACTCAGTCTGACTTAGAGGGGCGTGGCCCAGAGGGGAAGTGATGTATGTGCATTCCCTCTATTAGAATTTAAATGTTAATACTAACCGTCAGGAATTTTAATGCAGTTTATCGGAAATCGTTACATCCGTAGTGCGAGGTAAACATCACCACCTACTTTACATTGGAAAACACTGTTACTGGTTAAAACAGAATCAGCTTTATAGATTTAACCCCATCTATTTGACTCTTATCTTTGGATCTCATACACTACCAAAAAATAGAAGTTAAAACAAGAAAAGCACTCGGAGAACGCAGACCTCCATCAAGACAGATATGCCCCCCCGATCACCACCAAAATTTAATAATTTCTTCTTTGTGCCAGTATCAACAGTTCCTGAAAATTTCCTGAAAATCTGTTTATAACTTTTTGAGTTATCTTGCTAACAAACAAACAAACATGCACGCAAACACACCAAGCAAAGCGATCACAATACCTCCTGGTGGAGGTAAAAAGAGCAAAATAGTATAAAGCAAATGTGCTGTATTAAATTAAAAAAAAAAAAAAAAAAAAAAAGCAATAGTACAAATGCAGGATGGACATGTGGGTGCAAATATACACTGTTGTCCATAAAGTTGGAATAATCTTGCTTTCAGACTCATTCCTAATACACACTGGTAATCACATTTGACCATGTTCAATGATTACATACTGAGTCCCAGTTACCCTTTATCTGTCAAGAATAAATCACACTGTCACAATCACTACATGAGGAGGTAAAAATATTTATTCCACCCTTATGTGCAACAGTATACGTAGACAGATGATTCCTCTGTTTCAGTTTGGCATTCAACAGAACAACTGCCTGGGGAAAGAAACTGTACTTGAATCAGTTGGAAAACATTCAGAGTACTAGAGAGTGAAGTACCGTGACAGCCATCGAAAACATAAAGCTACTCAGGCACGTGCAGACAATTTGGGGAGCAGGTGCTCAAAGCCAAAAAAAGGGCATAATAATCAGGAGAGACTTTCAGAATCTATACAACGCTGACAACACAGTACACACATTTTTTTGTCTTGTAAAGGTTCATACTGTCTTCCAGATATACAGGGTGGGGAAGCAAAATTTACAATATTTTGAGGCAGGGATTGAAAAACAGTGTATGACCAGTTAGTTTATTGAAAGTCATGACAATTTATTGCCACAAGAAAACTGACATAATAGAAAATGTTTTTATTCTATGTGTCCTCCTTCTCTCAATAACTGCCTTCACACGCTTCCTGAAACTTGCGCAAGTGTTCCTCAAATATTCGGGTGATAACTTCTCCCATTCTTCTTTAATAGTATCTTTAAGAAAGTCGACATTCCTGTGTGATGTTCTATTGGTAGCATGTTCTAAAACGCCCCAAATAGCAGAATCCAGAGGGTTTAGATCTGGGCTAGAAGGCGGCCATAAACATGATTCCCAAAAATTGCTAAAGTTGGATTTGTTGCTGTTGTCAACAAGTGTTTTGGTGTTCTTGTGTAAGATTTTAACTTCAAATCATATTTTACTGCATTTCTAACGCTCTTGTTGTCTACCTCAAGTTCAATTGCCATTTTTCTCATGGATTTGGTTGGATCCTTTAGGATTTTGGATTTGAGAGCTTTAATAAAAGCTTTGGTACGATTTTGTTGCTTTCTCCACTTCCAGACTTTCTCATAATAGTTTTGCTCATAGTCATTCTCTCTTTCCATTATAAACAGTCTTTATGGACACTCCAACTATTTTGAAATCTCCTTTGTGTGGCGAGTGCATTCAACAAATCACACACTCTTTGACGTTTGCTTTCCTGATTACTCATATGGGCAAAAGTGTCTAAAAGGTATGGATAATAGTGTTAGGTATGATTATGACATCAATATATGTTTGGTTTCAAAACAATTGACGTAGTGCCTGCTGAGAAAAAACAACTAAATGTTCATTGTAAATTTTGCTTCCCCACCCTGTAAAAATTAGGTAATTCATTTATCAATAAAAGGTAAACAAAAAACTACCCCTATCTTATGAAGCATAAACATTATATGTAATATACCACTACATACCTCAGCAGATTGTCACATAGCTCAACTTAAGACCTACCTTCATTTCAATAATTACAATTTGAAATGAAAAAAACTAGTGAACTTGTCTAATTTGTAGAACAGTAAAACCTTTTTAAATTCTCTGCCCTTGCCTGTGTCTCTCTCCCTCTCTCTTTTCATTAAACATGACAGTTCATAGTGTTGTGCTAATAGTATATGAAGTACTACTACCAAAAAATACCAGATTCATTAGTACTTATTGGAAAAATTACGTTTAAGTTTATCCACCATTGAATTTAGTCTTTACCCCATTTCAGATGAAACACTTTTGTAGCCTGAAAGGGATTTTGGAGTATGATTACTCCAAAAGTAACACAGTAAAAGTAGTTCATAGTGTTTGTGCTAATAGTATATGAAGTACTAATACAAAATATACCAGATGCATGAAGTTCTTATTTGAAAAATTCATTCTATGCATCATTGAACTTAGTCTTTTACATTATTTCAATGAAAATAGTTACTTGTAGCCTGGAAATGAGTTTGAAGTATGATTACTCCAAAAGTACACAATAGAAGTAGTTCATAGTGTCTGTGCTAGTAGTATATGAAGTACTAATACCAAATATACCAGATTCATGAGGTACTTTTTAGAAAAATTAAGTTTATCCATCATTGAATTTAGTCTTTTACACCATTTCAGGTGAAACACACATGTAGCCTGGAAGGAATTTGGAGTATGATTACTGCAAAAGTACACTGTAAAAGTAGTTCATAGTGTTTGTGCTAATAGTATATGAAGTTCTAATACCAAATATGCCAAATATGAAAAATTACTTGTGTTCATCATCATTGAATTTAGTCTTTAACACTGTTTCAGACGAAAATAGCGACTTGTACCATGGAAGGGATTTGAAGTATGATTACTCCAAAAGTACACAGTAAAAGTAGTTCGTAGTGTTTGTGCTAATAGTATATTAAGTTTCTAATACCAAATATACCAGATTCATGAGGTACTTATTGGAAAAATGTATTTTCTTCATCATTGAATTTAGTCTTTTACAACTATTTCAGATGAAAACACTTGCAGCCTGGGAGAGATTTTAAGAGTATGATTACTGCAAAAGTACACAGTAAAAGTAGTTCATAGTGTTTGTGCTAATAGTATATGAAGTAATACTACCAAATATACTAGACTCCTGGGGTACTTCATGGAAAAATTAATTTCATTCATCATTGAATTTAGTCTTCAACACTATTTCAGACGAAAACATGTGTAACCTGTAACGGAATTTTGGAGTATGATTACTACAAAAGTACATAGTAAAAGTAGTTCATAGTGTTTGTGCTAATAGTATATGAAGTACCTAATATCAAAAATAGCAAATTCGTGAAATACTTATGGAGGAAAATTTATTATTATTTAGTAGTATTCTTATTATTATTATATTATATTATTATCAGTAGTAGTAGTAGTAGTATATTAATAATATATACTAATAATATAATAATAATAATAATAATAATATAATAATAAAAATGCCTTAAAACATTGTAGGAGCCAACTTCCTTTACCTAATTATCAGATAACTAGCGCACATGAAAACACTAGGGGTTGGTTGACCACAGTCTAAGAACGGCATGAACACGCCAATTAAAAAAGTGGCGTGTATATTTATGCAAGTCATGACATCACGTTGCAGAGGTCAATCACAGCTATTTCATCACCAACCCTTTAAATCATCTTACATCCCGGGATGTAAACATTATTATTTTAAACCATTCATGTCCACAGCTCCTGCATTAATGCCACCTCTACTTGCTGCATAAACCTAACAAACTCATCTTTCCAAATATATAATGTAAACCATTCTGAAGTGCACAGCAACACCACATACAATAAAGGCTGTTTTCCAGAAAAGCCAATGTGATAAATGTGTTTTTTCTTACTTTTAAAGGCTGTCTGCAGGTCTAACATCCATCCATCCCAACAAATATGGTCCGGTTTTTTCTCATAACAGTCCAGTGAATATAATCCAGTCAAAGAATTTAGGTCCAAAACACACGTAAAAATCCACAAAGACACAGAAACAGCAGCATATTTGTCCAACCTGAGCTCAATGTTGGTGGTTTTTTTCCATTTTCCTCTCAGATATCCTCTGTAACTGAACTTCTCTACAGGTGATACCAATTGACAGACTAATTTGTCAAACCTTTTGATGACACCCTAACTTGGCCAACCTAAAGCATCCCAGAGGTGACTGATAGGAGGGATATCCAATCAAGTGTAACTGGTCCGCCCAGCTCACGCCGCTGCAGTTCCTCAGCAGAGATGAGCTATTTATAAATAAAGCTTAGTCTACTCCTTTGAAGTCTGACTGTATTAAATTAATTATTTGATTGGGAAGTTAGTATTATACTTTTCTTGTTCGCATGGAGTGGTTTGTAGGATCTATGGACTGGATGGACCTGTGAAATTGTGTTTCTTCTTCGTTGGTGGCTGTGGCTCTGTTGGTGTAAAGCGTCCAATGACCGAAGGGTTGGTAGTTCGAATCCTGCCTCCAACCGTCACATTAGCAGTGGGACTTTTGGCTCTTTGAAGGGAGCCGTTCACTGAAAAGAGCCGTTTAAAAGACTGTCTCTTTATGTTTTTTTACATTATTTTGAAACACCAATGTTTTAATGACTAAATAGGCTACATGTGATGATTGACATTACATTTTAAAGGTGTGTAATTGGCGCGGCAGTCAATATTATCTTACCATAAAAAAGAATAGTTAGTTCAAATGTGTGGCCTAAATACATGACATGAGAGGTGACATTAGGCAAATGCTGGAATGTGACAAAAAAAACATCAGGGTACATTATGTGGACTAGTCTGTAGCCTAAAAATGAAGAAGAAAATAAAACATTTTCTGATGAAAAAACATTTTATTCTCCTCAAAACAAGAACAATAAATGTGTGTGTGTAAACATACAGAAAAAATTAGCAAGTAAGTAAATAAAGCTTTATTTAAAAAATTGAAAAATTTATTTAAATTGCACAAAACACAACAGAGATTAATCACTGCAATTACTTAAATACCTGAACTGTAGTGCAATTCTCAGAACAAGAACAGTGTGTTGGTAAACTGACAGGCAATCGGACACTCCCTCCTTAAAAAAAAAAAAAAAAGAACAGCTCTTTACAAAGACCTTGTTCCCATCGTTCATTTCAAAGAGCCGTTCAAAAGATTTGATTCATTCATGAACATCACGTCACTAGTTCATATGTCGAAGTGTCCCGAACCCTGTAGCCTGACGAAATGGTGAAAGTGAATTTGTAAATATTTGTGAAGCGCTTTGGGCACCATACAAGTGTGGAATAGCGCTATATACGTAAATGCTGACCATTTACCATTTCCTCAGACTGCAGTAAATAATGCACATCCCCTTTGTCCTTTAGGTCCTAAAGATGGCGGCCACAACAAAAAGTCATGTGACTGACCCCCATGATAGGATTTTTTTTCTTGTTTTGTCTGAAGACCTTCTTGTGCTGGTGACATCAGATTAGCAGAAAAAACAAGGTTGCAACACTTCCATAGATTCCCATTGCATTAAAATGTTGGACCAAAATATGGACCTACTTCCAGGTTATGGAGACGCCAATAGTTCCGAACACTGAGTAGCGCATCATCAAAGCACATTCATTTCTATTGCTGCTGATGTAGCAACTCCAGCGGTAAGTTAATAAGATACTGTCATCTTTCAAATTATCAAGTGCATTTCCTGTATTAGCGGACATTTATTTTGTAAATTCTGTTTTCTTTGCTATGTGTTTGTATAAATTTATATCATATACAACCGTTATGTTTGATTTTCAGCTGTAGCCCAATAGTTAGCTAGCTTGACTTTGCCAGCTGTTGAGATTTAACCACTATCAAAACAAATTATGGACTTCCAAAGGTTCTAAAGTACAAATTTGGTTATCAGGGGGTTTTATTTGAGTAGTTTTGCTGAACCTGGTGGTGTTTGGTTAAGTTTGTCAGCTGAGGTCATGTGCTAATTAGTGTCAATTAGGCTACTGCGAGTAGAAATATGGGTCGACTTTGTCAGTTATTTTATTCTACTTGTAATTTATTAACATTTCATAACAGCATGTGATACTTGTAAGTAGTTTTATTTGTCCTGCGTTCATTTCGTAAACCTACTTGCTGTAGTTACGAAGCTAACTATGTCAAGAAGCAGTGAGCTCATGATCAGGGCATGTCGAGGGTTTCAGTGGTGGATTTGAGCTGGTGATTAGGGTATGTCAAGCTACTCACAAATAGGGATGTAACGATTACTGGTATAACGATAAACCGCGGTAAAATTGCCAACGGTTAGTATTACCATTTAAATTCTACTTATCATGATAACCGTGTTTGATTACTGCACTTTTCCGGAGAAAATGCCTATGTAAAGAAATGCTTTAATGTCAAATATTTGAGTAGAGTTTTAATTTATTACAATTTTAATTTTCTATACCTAATACTTGGAACCAATATTCACTTTGAAAGTCTTTGAAAAGGTTTGTTAAGCATCTGTGTGTTATTTACGCAATAAAATATATACATTTTTCAAATCGGATTTTATATTTTTTGTGTGTTTTCTGGTCTTTTATGTTGATATAGTAGGTTAAAGTGAAAAAATAAAAGGCAGTTGATATAAATTAAGTTGTGCTGAAAAAAAAAAGATACCAAACATGGGTATAGTAAACATTTCTTTATATAGTATATAAAGGCAAAATCAAAAGTACTGAAAAACGGCCACAACAGGCTCAGACCCTTTATGGTTAATACTTGAATGTTTCTGCCAAGAGAAAGTGCATTGTGCCAATTATTTTATTTGGGTTTTTGTTGTTGATTTTTGTTTTTGCAAATACAACTGGTTAAATTATTTCAGTGTGTGTATGTATAAGTACTTTTTGAACATTTTGAGCACAATTTCAACATACCATGATAATAACGATAACCGTGATAATTTTGGTCACAATAACCGTGATATGAAATTTTCATATCGTTACATCCCTACTCACAAAAAAGGTAGATATAATTTTGAATATGAAGTAGTGCAATGTTTGCTAAAATTTCAGTCCTTTCAGTGGTCAACCCCACTACTCAAAAACATAACTGACACAAACAAAGTGCGACAGTGGTTTGAAATAAACTTGTGTGCGGTTTATTTTGATATTTATCTGCAATAACGCACTCGCTGCTGTCTGTCCCATAGAAGAACATGACAGAGTGCCGTTTGTTTGGAACTATTGAGGCTTACACGAACCATGTGATCACTGTAGCGGCGACATCAAAGCGTGTCGCAACTCTCTTTCTATATGGCTCTGGGTGGCACTAGAAGAGCAAGTTCATAGCTTTTATTTTAGCCCACACAGATTATATATACACTTCAAAACACAATAAAAGTGCATTTTCATGATATGGGAACTTTCACAAACAAATAAAATACAAAGGAGATAGAGCAGAGATATGAAAGAGATTAAAAAAAAAAAAAAAAGTGCTGAGGCAATATAACGTTTTGTGACTCACTGAAATATCATTAAAATATACATATTTTCCAAGAATAGTACTAGCATTTTCAACCCACAAGGCAACTAAACAAACCACAATTCAAACTACTATCCTAGAGTAAACAAACTTACCCTTCTGTTTGACTCTGCTTTTGGCTACTTTGGTGCATTCATCAGATTTATGCAGGTAATTTACGCCGTTTTCTGAAGCGTTAGCCGAAACTGAAATGGCATTCTCATATAAGGTACTAAACAAAAAGTGACAGAAAGTTCAGTGAAGAATATGAATGTGTTCTTGCATGAAGCTCCATGTGTCAGGTTCTACGGTGGCATTATTTATTTACTAGTTATACTTTACATGAACCATAAAATATAGATCACGGCTGTTGAATATGAAAGAAAACCTTGGTGGGGATAGGTTTTGAAGGGGATATATAACACTATGTTTAATTCAATCTTGTAAGTTCTTCTTCGAGCACAGGTGTATTTCCCAGGTGTCGATCTAAATCTCACACACGGGGCCCATTCGAACCCCACCACCACCACCACATCAGCTCCCATACATCCACACTACCTCCACCGCCTATATTTACACCTCTGCAAGGCTGGGATGTTCTGTGAATACAATAAACACCAAAGAAGGAAAGTTTTTCCCAAAGTGTCTGATTGTGAATCAAGCCAGCTACCCTACACACTTTACTGAAAAATCACTTAGAAGTCTGATAATATGAAATGAGATTCTGCTTCTTATTTACAAGCAGATCAGGCTATTTCTTCTGTAACAGCGTGCACTTCTCAGTCACAGGAGGGTTATTGGCTATATGCCCGCATGAATCACTCAATTTTTATCTGCTTGATGAATCTGTTTTGTGGATCGTTGCCACTTTGAGAACACAAAGCCTGACCCCAAGACCCAAGAAAGCCACTGCATATTATCGTTATTAACCTCAGTTACCCCAGAGGAGATCACATCTCTACAGAGCTATTGTGTTTCCAGCTAACTCCTGCTTGAAACACAATCTTTGCAATGATGAGCTGTGAAATTTGCTACCTGTGAATCCTTGGTCATGAAAAATTAATCGGGAGGTTGAGTATTGACCTGGGTAGCATCTGACTTGGGAACGTAAAGAAATCATACAGTGTGCAGAGGCCTATTTATATGAGTGTAATCAAATAGTCGCACTGTGTCTGGTGTGAACACTTTTCAACATTTTTTGGGAAACGAGGCCTCCATGCAATTTTTTATTCTTATTTTTTAGCGAAAAATAACAAAGTTGCCTAAAAAAGACAAAGTATTTCGCGCACTATGAATTACGTTCGTTATTCGTATCCAATTTTACTCCGCAGTTCTGAAATAACTACACAAAAATGCTCTGGAGTTCAGAAAAAGACAAGTGTGTATGAACGCCTGTGCTCTGCCTGCCTGTGGATCCAAGTCACTTTGTTGGTTTGATTTTGTGAAAACCAAGGTCAAAACTGCTGCCTGAGATCTCTGTCTCCTCTATTTATGCGTTTGTATTTTTGTCAGGTCTTTGAGAGCTGAGATGACTAAGACACAGAAAGATCGACAAGCCACAGCCCCAAGCTGTGAGAAAGATGTGATTTATCCCTGTTATTAACCTGTGCCATTTCCCTCTGTGCTTATTCACATTCATGACTAAATCCATCTCTTTTCCCCGCACCCTTTTTTTCATCAGTGCGATTTCACTTTCTAGCTGTTCTGATCTATATTCCAGGATAAAGATTTGCTGTTTATACAAAGGAGCCATTTAGGTGGGGCCCGATAGTGTGGGAAGGGAATGGATATGAATCTCGTACGACAATGTATTCGATTAAAGCCAGCGTGAGGTGAGTGCTACAGCTGTGCTTAAAAAAAAAAAAAGCACCTACACATGCATATATGAGCGGCTGCTGTTTGTGTGCAGTCAAATGTTGGCACAGATGTTGGACTTGCTTGTAGAAAAGTCCACACTTTTGTTTAATCAGTTTTGTTCCTTCTGGATGTGATTTTCAGAAAATATACACTGTAAAAAATGACTGTAGAATCAACACCAAAAAGTTGTACAATTGCAACATAAAAAAAACTGTAAGTGACAATACAATGCAAAGTTGTTTGTTTGAAAAGATTTTTATGTTAACGATTAAATCAAATATAGCTGTAGTTTTTACAGGAAGAGTATGTTAACAAAACCAGATTTGTGTGTAGAAATGAGGTATTTCTATTGTTTTTAGGAAATAAAACTGTAAATTGAACCATAATGTTGACATAATGGCCTATTTGCTTATATATATATATATATATATATATATATATATATATATATATATATATATATATATATTTTTTTTTTTTTTTTTTTTTTTTTTTATTTTTTTTTTAAGTTAAGTTAACATTTAACAATGTAACATTTTAAATTTGTAAATTAATGGGTTGGTAGAGTTGGTAGAGCGGCTCGTCCAATAACCAAAGGGTTGGTGGTTTGAATCCTGGCTCTGACTGTCCATATGTCAAAGCGTCCATGGAAGACACTGAAGCCTAAATTGCTCCCAGTTGGACCTGGTGGTTTTAGAAAGTGCTTTGGACAACATGAAGGTGGAGAAAATGTGTTAAATAAGTGCAGTCCATTTAAATCTACATGTTTAAAATGTTAAATCTACATGTTACTCCGTAAATATTTTTACAGTTGGATGTGTTTTTTACAGTGTTGTTCTGGAAACCACAGCTGCCAGTTTTTTGTTGTTGTTTTTTTCCGTAAAAACAACTGGATTTTTTTTTATGGTGTAGATCAGTGGAACATGTAGACCACAGGTGTCGAACACAAAGTTCATCAGAAACAATGGTTATGCAATCAAGTACTAACTCCTGTGTGTATCATGTGACTAAAACAGACAGAAAAGAAAACATGGAATGTCTAAAAGCACTGTTTTTGTCAGTACAATGCCATAGATATTGATGTAGGAACTGAAGTGATTTTGGTTATTATCAAGAAAACCATGGAACCATGATAGATATCAGCTCTGAAATTAAACTACTATGAGCTATTTTTGTTGTTATCATTATATTCGTCCTAACAAATGTATCTTTAGTTGTACCAGGCATTAAAATGAACAAGAAATTGAAGAAAACAAGGGTGGTCTAATAATTTTTTCCATGACTATGTCAACAGTTTACAACAGACAATCATTTAAGAACAGCACAAATATGCAAATATTTCTAATACCAATTTTCAGTCACATATAAATCGCGAATGATTTTGCAACAGTGGTCATTTTTGTGAAACACTCCGCTTTGCATAATTAGTTCAATTCCCAAAATGCACCTGTGAGAAAATAGATATATATTTTTTTTTTTAAATAGTAGCGTGTAATTTTCATGTCCTTTTGACTGTTACATGCAGATTTTGTATTAAAAATAATGCAAAATAATATAAAAATGTGTTTTATCTGAAAAATAGTTTCTCTTTTTTCTCAGTAAGTATTTATTTTTAAAATAGACCCAAAGTGCTTCCAAACTTGCTTCACAACATTAGTCTACATCTGGTTTGATTTTTTTAATTTTTCATAGAAGTACCCAGATGTAGCAATGTACTGAGCATATTTTCTTCCAACATATAATGAATACGGTCAAAAGTACACTAGTAAAAGATAGCTATTTTTCAAGACAGTCTGCTGCAGTACATACACTTTTTATTTGTGCCAATCCACGACTTCACAGAATTCAACAGAGTATAATAGGTTTTTATAATGTCTGAGCTCGAGACAGCACTGCCTTTTGGAGAGACAGGTTAAAAGAATCATAAATCCAGCCGTGAAACCAGTGGTGATATAAATAGTTGTTTTATGCTGTTGTAGGTCCAACAGCTCCATTTCTCATCCACTTCTTGGCAGGTGAGGCATGTTCTTAGTGACTGTAACAGCCAGAAAAATCCATCGCAGGCATGACCTGAAACCCAAAGCAGCCGTTTGGTGCCCCTGAAAGATCTGGGTGGAAATTCGCTGGGGTTTGGACTTTATTATTTGAGTTTTACCTTTTGGAGTGGGTCTATTTTTCCCTACAGTTTCCTTGGCTGTTTACACGCAATAACTTCAAATGGATGCTTAACTGGCTAAAATTTACTTAGGGGTCAAATGAGTGGCCATTTTTGTAAAAAAAATGAAGTTGTAAGAAATGCATAGAACTGTGTTGAAATAATGCCAATACATTTGTGCACAGACTACTGATATTATTTGACAGTGGAAGCTATATTTCAGAAATATTGGATTTTGAATAGCACATGTATGTGAAAACTTTTGCTGGTGGACGGACGTGACATTACCCATGATGCTCTGGTCAGTACCAGTACTTTATTAGGAATAAACTTATATACTTACTATTGCTAATTCTCCTCTTATTCATAAATGTTAGTATTGTGGATCTAAAACAATAACAGCTGACACAAAAACACAAAATGTGGCAGTGGACGGATGTGACATGGTTGTTACAGATCCCATCATACTGATGCTCGGCAGCCATGTCACCGTTTCCACAAATGATCCCTGTGCAAAAACTAGGATCAGAATTATTTATTGTATAGTTTATCATCATACTAAAGAGTAAGTAACAATATAGAATTATTTATCATTGTTTAAAAAGCATCTGAAAAGGACTTTAATTCATGAAAAAATGTGAGACTGTATATCACTTGATTTGTATTTGATGATTTGTAATGTGGATTACATTTTTATTGTTTTTACTTTATTATGTCAGTTATATTGTATTTTTTATTTCTTTTTTTGTGTATTGTTCATTTTGGGGGAGGTAGTCATATAAGTCCTCTTTTTTGGCTTCGAACCTGTCCTGCACCATTTTGTTACTTGTTTGAATGTTGTTTTTTCCATTGCTGTTTTTATTTTGTGCAAATAAATAAATACATAAACATTTCTTTATAAAAATGCTTATTAGAAAACTGTTGATTTAAAAAGCTGTAATGCAACAAGTACGGGCACTGAATCCAAATGCAGAACACGGAGACAGAAAATAAAGTTCACAGGATTTATTAGTCACCGATTGTACAAACAGGTAGGTAATGATAATGAGTAACACGATCTTGAGGACAGGGGTATATGAAATCCTCCTCGGATCCGTCCTCCGGACCGAGGACGTGAACCCTCGGTTCGGCTCAGTATTAAGTGCCGGTTCCCCGACTAGGGAAAAGCAGAGGGAGGTCAGTGACAGAAACAGGTCATACACGGGAAAGCTAGCAACCAGGCAACAGGACATAAGGGATAGACGAAAACTCACGTACCAAAAAGTCAGGCGAGGTGGTCAAAACCAGGAAGGCAGGTAGAGGCAGACAAAACCAACAGGGAGCAGGCAAAAGGCAAAAACGAGATGGCAAAACAGGAAAGCAGACAAACAGACAGGATCAGAACGCTGGTAAGTATCTACGAGAGAATACAAACTGGTGACTGACTGGGAGAAAGGACAGGACTTAAATACACAAAAGGGAGGGAAGACAACGAGACACAGGTGGAACAAATCAGGGCGGAGTCGGGTAATCAGGGGAAAGGTGAACACGATCAGGAAAGGGAAGTAAAGACGACAGACAAGACACATGAGGGAAAATAAAACAGGAAGTGACAAACAACATGAAAGACAGACAAAACCAGACTAACGTTTGGTTGCAGGCTTGACAAAAGCGACGTGTGACATTCTTAATGTATGTATTGGCGTAACATAAGCAGGATGGATCAGCACCATACTCCATATTGCAACCTGTAAAAATAAAACGTGATATGTAGGATAGAATCTTGTAAGAAAAACTGGGGAATCTAAAAGAATAGAATATTTGTTTTTCAGGTAAATTCACTTCAAATATAACTTGGCCATTTGTGACATGAAAATATAGCATTAATTGTGATGAAATTGGACATTTTTGACCTGAAAACATAGTTCATATGAACATCAACATGTTGCACCAGAACTGAAATCCTGTAAATTTGCAGAACTTCCATTTACCAACACAAAGTTCCTTTGGGGATTCACTTAGATTGATTTCTTATGCACAAAGACACAAATAAGACTTCTAAGCAAATTTTAGCCGTTAAACAAATTGCTAATTACCCACTGTCCACTGGGTCCACTGTGGAAAGGTGTGGAGCAAAGAAGTCACCTCATGATTTTGACTTTCACAAATGACCCAGTATTTCATCCATATATGGAATGAAAAACAGAGGAAAAAACAACAGTCAGCCACAAAGGAAACATGTCCTTGACACAGTTTTATTTATAAATGATGCCATCTCTCATTGGAAACCTTTCAAACTGTTTTTTTTTTTTTTTGTACCGTACACACCCAGCAGAAAGCATGTGTGGATCAGAAGAAAAGGTCTCCAACTTGATTTTTTTTTTTTTTTTTTTTATCAGCTCTAGAGAAATTGGGTAATTGCTGTGCACCATCTTTAATATGAAAGCCTGAGGACACAGCTGGACACCTGAGGCGGAGTCCCATGAGTGGAAGTTCACTGCCTGAGAAGCTTCGCAATGAGATGCAATTCACAGCGGGAGATGTTTCCTGAATCCACGTATGCATATCAAACTAGAAGACTTATCTTATATGCACACTCAGTAATAAAGCATTCACACTCACACTCTCTCAGATATGTTATCGTAGTATGAGGAGTGGAGTGTTTTCTGGCTTTAAACTTCAAAACATTTGCAGCTTTTAAAAGGAGACTGAGTTGGACTGAGCTCTGCAATATTCCTGTAATCTTCATGGTATTAAATTTAATTCTTGAGTGTGGTTCAGTGATGGGACAGTTAGTTACTCTCAAAGTGTAATAGACTACAAATTACAACAAAGACAACAAATTAGATTACAGTATTTAATAATGACAGTGAGGCCTGTTTATGTATGGATGTTGTATTAATAAATATGCTGTAATTATTGAAGAAAATTGTTGAATTGTTGAGTCTGTTTGTGTGACTGTACTGCCATGAACATTTTGTTGTGTATAATTCAGTTACTGCAGTATGTATTTGTTGTGGTTCGATGGTAAAATTAGGAAAATTGCATTGTTTAATTCTTGTATTAAGTTAGTGATAAAGGTGTAAAAGCACTGAGGGGTAGGATTAAATAAGTTTATACTTCTTCCTACTGCTTTTTCGACCATGCAAAGTTCAGACTTGTATGTGCTTGAAGAAAGCTTCTGTTCATTTAAATGTTATTTTGTTTTTGTCTTAATTTGCTTCATTTTGTTTTATTTTGTTTCTTTGCATGTTCGAAATAAATAAATAAATAAATGAAGCAACTATTATTCAGAAAACCTAAAGGAAGATGGCCCTGCATGAAGAAAAGATGCAAAGAGGAAGAATAAATGTCATATTCTGCATGTAAGACTTTTTACTGATTATGCACAAGTATCCCCTTTGAAATCACTAATATTTTGATGTGCAGCTAGAATTTATGGTGTCAGCAGTATTGCAAACGCTGTATCGGTCTACGGTGGTGAAGGAGCTGAATCAAAAGGCAAAGCTCTTGATTTACTGGTCGATCTACGTTCTTACCCTCACCTATGGACACGAGCTGTGGGTAGTGACCAAAAGGACAAGATCCTGGATCCAAGCGGTGGAAATGAGTTTCCTTCACAGGGTGTCTGGGTTCTCCCTTAGAGATTAGGTGAGGATTCGGGCCATCTGGGAGGGGCTCAGAGTAGAGGTGCTGCCCCTCCACATTGAGAGAAGCCAGCTGAGGTGGTTTGGGCATCTGGTCAGGATCAATCATTCATTCATTCATTTTCAGAACCTACTTTATCCTCACTAGGGTCTGTTACGTCCCGGCCTGGGGGTTTACCAGGATGTACATAATGCGCTCTCTTTGTCCCCTCCCAATTCCCAAGTACACACGTCAGTCCAAAACTAAAGTTCAAATATTTATTATTAAACAACTAAAGGAGGGTTAGGGGGGGGCTCGGCTAAAACAACAAACAAAAAGTCTTCTTCAAGGTTCAAACTAAATTCTCTAATCCAAAACAAAATGCAAGAAATAAAATACATTAAACTAACCTAAACTCCCTCACCAAAAACAGGAGAAAAGGTGAAAACAGAGCCGCCCTCCCCTACCAGAAAATAGGACTAATTTTCAAACAAAGGCACTATTTACAAGTATTTACAATTTTACCAACTAACGCAGACGCACGACAACTGACGATCAAAACGCACACAGGAACCACAGCTGGGAGTTGGCAGAGAGCAAGGAGAGAGCTTTCAGCTGGATCCAGGGCCATTTAAATATGGTGGTCCATCTGGCTCCACCAATCCACTTCCTCCTGCAAGGGAAACAAAAGGACAAAAAAGGGCACAGCACCCCTACAGGGCTGGGGGAGAACACAACATCATAGAACATACACTATATTGCCAAAAGTATTCACTGAACCCATCCAAATAATCAGAATCAGGTGTTCCAGTCACTTCCATGGCCACAGGTTTAAAATCCAGCACCTAGGCATGCAGACTGCTTTTACAAACATTTGTGACAGAATGGGTCGCTCTCAGGAGCTCAGTGAATTCCAGCGTGGAACTGTGATAGGATGCCACCTGTGCAACAAATCAGGTCGTGAAATTTCCTGGCTCCTAAATATTCCACAGTCAACTGTCAGATGTATTATAAGAAAATGGAAGTGTTTGGGAACAACAGCAACTCAGCCACGAAGTGGTAGGCCACGTAAACTGACGGAGCAGGGTCAGCGGATGCTGAGGCGCATAGTGCGAAGAGGTCGCCAACTTTCTGCAGAGTCAATGGCTACAGACCTCCAAACTTCATGTGGCCTTCAGATTAGCTCCAGAACAGTGCACAGAGAGCTTCATGGAATGGGTTTCCATGGCCGAGCAGCTGCATCCAAGCCATACATCACCAAGTGCAATGCAAAGCGCCGGATGCAGTGGTGTAAAGCACGCCGCCACTGGACTCTAGAGCAGTGGAGGCGCCTTCTCTGGAGTGACCAATCGCGCTTCTCCATCTGACAATCTGATGGACAGGTCTGGGTTTGGCAGTCGCCAGGAGAACAATACTTGTCGGACCGCATTGTGCCAAGTGTAAAGTTTGGTGGAGGGGGGATTATGGTGTGGGGTTGTTTTTCAGGAGCTGGGCTTGGCCCCTTAGTTCCAGTGAAAGGAACTGGGAATGCTTCAGCATACCAAGACATTTTGGACAATTCCATGCTCCCAACTTTGAGGGAACAGTTTGGAGCTGGCCCCTTCCTCTTCCAACATGACTGTGCACCAGTGCACAAAGCAAGGTCCATAAAGACATGGATGACAGAGTCTGGTGTGGATGAACTGGACTGGCCTGCACACAGTCCTGACCTCAACCCCATAGAACACCTTTGGGATGAATTAGAGCGGAGACTGAGAGCCAGGCCTTCTGTCCAACATCAGTGTGTGACCTCACAAATGCGCTTCTGGAAGAATGGTCCAAAATTCCCATGAACACACTCCTAAACCTTGTGGACAGCCTTCCCAGAAGAGTTGAAGCTGTTATAGCTGCAAAGGGTGGACCCACGTCAGATTGAACCCCATAGACTAGGAATGGGATGGCACTGAAATTCATATGTGAGTCAAGGCAGGTGAGCAAATACTTTTGGTAATATAGTGTATATGAACATAAATTATGACCCAGGTACTTATGGGTGAAGGCAGGGTACACCCTGGACATGTCATCAGTACATCACAGGGCTGAAATATAGAGAAAAACAATCACTGTCACATTCACACCTATGGGCGATTTAGATTAACCCATTAGCCTATCAGTGCATGTGTTTGGATGGTGGGAGGAAGCTGCAGTACCTGGAAAGAACCCACGCAGACACGAGGAGAACATGCAAACTCCACACAGAAAAGTCCATTTGCACTGCTTCTCATGTTATCTGCATTACTTAAATTCTATGTTTTACAAATATTGTAGTTTGCAATACTTTTTTTATGTAAATAACTGTGCCCTTTACTGATATTTGTTGTCTGTCTGTAAATTTTTGCACTGAACCGGACAGCTTTACGACAGTTTCTTTGTACTTGCTACAATGACAATAAAGAGATTCTGATTCTGATTTGGGCAAACACATATGGGGTCACTATGGAAACTGCGGACAAACCCACATGGGACCCTTATATGCAGCCCAGCTGTAACCCTTCTGGGGCCCACATGGACATGCTGGCCTTGAGAACGCCTTGGAGTCCCCCTGGAGGAGCTAGAAGAGGTGGCCAAGGACAAACAAACAAACAAAAAAAAAGCCCAAAAAAACACATGCTTGGTAAGCTTGACACTCATCTTCCACAAATCCTTAATTTCCAGTTCTCTTACACACTGTAAGCCCGGATAAGTAGAGTTTACTCAAAAAATTTGAGGCAAGTGATTGCACTTAAATGATTTGAGTAATGATCGACTAATCAATTGGTTTAAGTAGGTTCAACTTTAATGCTAAAAGTATTGAACTTAAACTATAAAGTAGAAAACACTAAAAGACAAGTTATTTGTACTTTAAATCTGTTGTAAAATCAACCCCACTATCCAACCATTCAAGTCAGCAGTTTAGGTTACACTGACTAATTTTCTCATTTTCAACCAGATTAATTTATCATTGATTAAACAACATTTTCTAAGTTAATCAAACTCAAAACTCTATTACTGACTCGAATAATTATGAAATCATTCAACTTAATATGTTGTAGCTTGAATGGAAATTTACTCAAGGTCATTTGTCAGTACAAGACGTGCTTTTAATTTGCTGCGACATTACAATTTCCACTGCATGTTAACAGTTTTAGATGAACAGGAAAGCCATAGTTCTTCCTATGGCTCTGACTCATGGTGCAGCTCTACAAAAATACAAAAACAAACACAAAAAGGCCAATAAACACTGCCATACACACATTAAATCCAAATTAACACTAACACCACAACCCCGCTGAACCCCTGCACAGAAAAATAACACATTTTCAACAACATGCCCAATACCCACAATGCAATGCAAAGACAAAAAGGTGTGGTCATGACTAAAACTTAGTGATTTAGTTCCATTCAACTTAAACTTTTTCGTACTTTCAACTATGTCTACAAATTAGTAGAATATACTTAACATTTTATACAGTGATCCCTTATTTTTCGCGGTTAATGGGGACCGGCGCCCCCCGCGAAAATCGAAAATCCGCGAACTGGAGCCAGAGCCCCCCGAGCCTATCCTAGACCTAGGTACATGTACGTATGTATCTATAAATAGTATATAAGTACTGCAAATGTAATAATTATGAAATAAATGAGATATATATAAAAGAAAACAATGATTAGTACATGTACACATGCATATATATAGATCGGATACATGTACATGTACGTACTGTAAAACATCTGAAAGAAAAGAATGTAGAAAGTAAACAAAACACACACACACATGCATACGTACTAACAGCTGATACGTACTCTCTCCTCTCTTCATTCGTGATGCTTATCCATCGTATACGTACACACGCACATCTACTCCCAGCTCTCTTTTCCTCTCATACGCACAAGAAACGAATCAGTTCTCTCTCTCTCTCGCTCGGGGTAAGTGGTTGCTGGGCCGTCTGCGTTTCTCGTGTTGCTTACAGGAGGCTGTGAGTCATCGTTTGACGTTTCGCTGGCAGCTGCGGCCTCTCGTTTGCTGTGGGGTGGATTTTCGCGGGGATTTCCGCGATTTTTTCTTGATTTTTTATTTTTTGATGAATATTTCTGAAAAATCCGCAAATAACTAAAACCGCGGAACTTAAAGCGCGAATTGGCAAGGGATCACTGTAGTAACATCATACAACTTAAATCATTTAAGTGCATTTTAAAGCATTAAAGCATTTTAGTAAATACAAATTCCATTACAGTGCATCTTTTCTGTTTGTTGACAGCCTTATAAACAAGTAAACAAAGACACCTATTGCAAAATAAATGTAAGTTTTCAAGCTGAACCAGCGGATAATTATCCTCAACTCGGTGGAATTTCTGAGGTCTGAAGTGTTTTCGACAGGCATGGTGCGTTTACTGAAGCAGGCTAATTGACGAGCGGCAACTAATTAATTCAAAGGTTGTGAGGTTGTGATAACAGTGTAATGAGAGGAGGGAATGTCAACAACAGCTGATAATACCCCTGCTAAATATAGATGAGATAATGTTCGACAGCTTTTCTATGGGGAGCCGGGGTTCCAGATGTGAAAACAGATGGTGATGACACATTGTGAAGACAACAGAGGTCTTTATAGTCTCACTGTACAACAGGTTAAAGTGGAATTATCTGGAGAACACTGACGAAACCCAGTGTTCCGACCACTGTTTCACATCTATAGGCTCAAATATACATTGAAACATGATCTGTTAATCGGATAAATCTTCAAATAGAGCATCATAATAGAAGGCAGCATTGGTTAGGCCCTCACACCTCAGTAAATACCAGATGGGCTGATGTTATTTTGGGATGTACAGTGGATACACAAAGCTAGAAGCAGCAAAAATGGAGCTAAATTTTCAGATACAAACCACAACGATGGCCTTTGTGTTGGCCGCAGATTAGAGATCCATGAGGCTTTTTTTTCTGCATCTGGATATGTTACATGAGCCCTCAATTTGTCTGAGTGAGATGACACACAGGGGAAGAATTTGTTCCTTTTCTATTGAACCATTGTGTCACAGAATAGGTCGAGACCCTTATCAGACAACACGAAACTCACCTGCTGATGTGTGTGTGTGCCAGGCTGGAGAGTTTTCAAATGTCTGGAGCGCCTCAAAGACAGTTTGGTTTCACATAGAACAGGGGTGTCAAACTCATTTTAGTTCAGGGGCCACATTTAGCCCGATTTGACCTGAAGTGGGCCGGACCGGTAAAATAATAACAGTGAAAAAAGTCAAATTAAATTAGGATAATGTTTACATCTGCAAAAGTCTGAATAACATGAAGAACTCGAAACATCTGAAGAAAAACAAGTCGAATTTTAACAATATAGAATTATTATTAGATTTTTTTTTTTTCTTTGCTTAATTCAAGATTTTTTATTTTGTTTAATTCAAGATTTTTTTTTTTGCTTAATTCAAGATTTTTTTTTTGCTTAATTCAAGATTTTTTAATTTTTTTTGCTTGATTCAAGATTTTTTATTTTGCTCAATTCAAGTTTTTTTTCCTTAATTCATGATTTTTTTTTTTTTTTTTGCTTAATTCAAGATTTTTTTTTTTTTTTTTGCTTAATTCAAGATTTTTTTTTGCTTAATTCAAGATTTTTTGGCTTAATTCAAGATTTTTTTTTTTTTTTTTTTTTTTTGCTTAATTCAAGATTTTTTATTTTGTTTAATTCAAGATTTTTTTACTTTATTCAAGATTTTTTTTTTTGCTTAATTCAAGATTTTTTATTTTGCTCAATATAAGTTTTTTTTTTTTTTTTTTTTTGCTTAATTCATGTTTTGTTTTTTTTTTGTTTTTTTTTTTGCTTAATTCAAGATTTTTTTTTGCTTAATTCAAGATTTTTTTTTTTTTGCTTTTTTTGCTTTGTTTTTTTGAGTGTCAAATCGCCAATGGTAATAGAATGGAAACAAAGACTGAAACAAGTGTACACTATGGAAAGAATGACCGCATCATTACAAATGAAAATGGATCTTTTCAAGCGGAGATGGCACATGGTCGAAGACTATTTGTATAATTAAACTTTTTGGGTTGTTGATGAGAATTGCTCTTATAAGCCCTGACATGAGGTGTTTTGTATTTATATAGATGTGTGCATATGTACACAAATATATGAATATTTTGATATTTGGCAATAATGTGAACAACTTGAATTGCCTAAAAAAAAAAACAAGTGCAATTTTAACAATATTCTGCCTCGGTTTATCAGTTTATCATTTACTCATGTGCATTACAGTGCAGATGGGGTCACCTGACATTCTAGTAATTGATAAAAAAAAAAAAAAAAAACACACAAAAAAAAACAACTTTCTGATAAAAAAATATATGGTGAGTTGAGAGGGACAACCCTAATCCATTAAAGACATGACAAACTGAAGCTGAAACTGAAGCACTGTGGTTCTGTTTATCTGTCAAATGTTCATTGTGGTCAGTTTCAGATGCTGCAGCTCTTTCATAATTCATAGTTTGAGTTCTTGTTTGTTCAGTATTAATTGTCAGCCTTGTAAATCCAAGCTGGACTGACTGTACATATCCTGACCAAGGAAAATCAAATTCTCCCTTTGTGCAGTAATCTACACCTGGATTTTCTGCCTCCGTCCATAATAATAAACATTATATAGACTAAATGTTGTCTAAAATTAGCATTTATTTGCAACGTAGTATAGCAAACTATTACATGATCAAAAAACAATTAATTTTAGTAAAAAAGAAATGTGTAATGTTAAAATGGGGTCACAAGCCTAAAAAGGTTGGGAACCACTGCTGTAAAGCCTGAACCATTAAATCTTTGACAGAATTCCACTTATTTGAAACTGGAGCCTTTATTGGTCCTTCTGAACAGCCCCCCAATTTTTTATTTTTTTTTCAAATATCAATTTCCACGTATGACTTTCAATTTTATTGCTAAAATATAACTATTTTTAAAAAAAAAAAAAAAAACTAATATAACACAAACATGTCTAACAAATTGGTAATTCCTTTTCAAAACTGGCAAAGTTCTGCCTCCTTCTTCATTAATGACAGTCTGCTGAGGGTTACTATTGTTAAAATTCCACTTGTACTTTTTTTTTTTCTTTTTGCACTGAAAGAGAAAAGTTTGGAATTATTATTTATAGGTTAGCATAGTGGTTCCCAACCTTTTCTGTCTCGTCACCCCAGTTTAACATCACAAATATCTGGCGACCCCAGACATTCAAAACATTCAAAACTAAAAATGAATTTGTTTTTGATCATGTAATAGTTTGCTATACTATGTTACAAATAAAGGTTAATTTTAGGCGACATTTAGTCTATATAATGTATATTATTCTGGACGGAGGCAGAAAATCCAGGTGTCGATTACTGCACAAAGTGAGAATTGGATTTTCCTTGGTCAGGATATGTACAGTCAGTCCAGCTTGGATTTACAAGGCTGACAATTAATACTGAACAAACAAGAACTCAAACTATGAATTATGAAAGAGCTGCAGCATCTGAAACTGACCACAATGAACATTTGACAGATAAACAGAACCACAGTGCTTCAGTTTCAGCTTCAGTTTGTCATGTCTTTTATGGATTGGGATTGTCCCTCTCAACTCACCCTATATTTTTTTATTAGAAAGTTTATTTGTATTTTTTTTTATCAATTACTAGAAATTTCAGGCGACCCCATTTGAATTCCAGGTGACCCCACGTGGGGTCCCGACCCCACGGTTGAAAAACACTGGGTTAGCATCAAACTGAGCTGAATGTCACCCCTGAACTAAATCATGTTAGACACCCCAGTTTTACCCAACATAAGAAATTTCAAGCAATATGTAGAAGTGAGAAGATCATTTACAAAATAGAAATAGTATATTGTCTCAGGAAAGAGTCTACAGAAAAAAAAAAAAAAAAAGTCTACAAAAGTTGAAACGACTGTATACAGTTAGAAAGCACCAGTGGAACAGCTTTATTGTGGTGGTGTCTTGACATGCAGTGGGTGGATTTAAGGCTCTAACTTTGGCTGTAATGACACCTCTCACCTCTGAGCGTGGACGACGCCCACGTGTTGTAATCCAAACTGTCAAAACCTCAGCTACCTTGTCTCAGTGTCTTCAGACGGTTATTCTTTCCTTAAAGGAGGAAGGACGCCTTTAATAAAACCTTCCACCGAGGCCTCACTTCTCAAACCTTATGAGAAAGTGAGAAGATTGAGGAGATCACAAATGCCAGCGTTTGAGAGACGAACGCCGACGAAACAACATTCCTTCGTTTTATTTCAGTCGAGTGTTGATTCTGTTGGGGAGACACAGAAGGAGCTGAGAGTTTATCCCACATCTGATCAGGTTCTGCTGACTATAGAAAGGAAGAGGAGGTAAATACAGCAGCAGCAGCATCTTCATCATTATCATCCTCCTCCTCATCAGAAGCATCCTCCTCCTCATCATCATCATCCTCCTCATCATCATCGTCCTCCTCCTCCTCATCATCATGATCATCATCCTCATCCTCCTCATCATCCTCATCATCATCATCATCACCATCGTTGTCCTCATCCTCCTCATCATCATCCTCCTTCTCCTCATTCTCATCATCATCATCATCTTCCTTCTCCTCGTCCTCCTCCTCATCATCATCATCATCCTCATCCTTCTCATCTTCCTCCTCCTCCTCATCCTCATCATCATCCTCCTCCTCATCATCATTCTCATCCTCCTCCTCCTCATCATCATCATCATCCTCATCATCCTCCCCCTCCTCATCATCCTCATCATCATCATCATCACCATCCTCCTCCTCATCATCATCATCCTCCTCATCATCATCATTCTCATCATCATCCTCCCCCTCCTCCTCCTCCTCCTCCTCATCATCATCATCACCATCCTCCTCCTCATCATCATCATCATCCTCATCATCATCATTCTCATCATCATCATCATCATCCTCATCCTCCTCCTCATTCTCATCCTCCTCCTCATCCTCCTCCTCCTCATTATCATCATCATCATTCTCATCATCAATATCATCCTCCTCCTCCCCCTCCTCCTCCTCCTCATCATCATCATTATCATCATCATCCTCCTCCTCCTCCTCCTCCTTCCTTGTGTCTTCAACTGGCTCATTTTAGGCATGTTTTAATAATTACATGAATTATTATCCCATAAAACTTTACTACTCCTCATCATCCTCATCATCATCATCATCACTATCGTTGTCCTCATCCTCCTCATCCTCATCATCATCCTCATCCTCCCTCTCCTCATCTTCATCCTCATCCTCATCATCATCATCATCATCCTCCTTCTTCTCATCTTCCTCCTCATCCTCATCATCCTCTTCCTCCTCCTCCTCCTCCTCCTCATCATCATCATCATCATCACCATCATCCTCATCATCATCCTCCTCCTCATCATCATTCTCCTCCTCCTCATCATCATCATCCTCATCATCATCATCATCATCACCATCCTCCTCATCATCATCCTCCTCATCATCATCATTCTCATCATCATTCTCATCCTCCTCCTCCTCATTATCATCATCATCATTCTCATCATCAATATCATCCTCCTCCTCCCCCTCCTCATCCTCCTCCTCCTCATCATCATCATTATCATCAGCATCATCATCATCATCATCATCCTCATCCTCCTCCTCATCATTATCATCAGCATCAGCATCAGCATCATCATCATCATCATCATCATCCTCATTCTCCTCATTCTCCTCCTCCTCCTCCTTCCTTGTGTCTTCAACTGGCTCATTTTAGGCATGTTTTAATAATTACATGAATTATTATCCCCTAAAACTTTACTACACTAACTCCTTTTGCTTGTTTCACCACAGAACAAACACTTCCTCCCATACCCAACATCAGATCAGATTTACTGATTATTTTCTTATCTTCCCAGTTTAGACAGACTGCATTTGTTGGAGTTCTTAAAGAATAAAAGATCAGAGTTCTCCAGCTTTTGGCATCTACAAGAAACTTTAAAAACCTTTTCTTCACACCAGTAAAGAAGGATTTCTATTTGGTAAAAAAAATTGCACTTCCACTCCACTGGTGTAATGCAGAAGCTGAAGATATAAATCACAGAAATACATTGTTTTCTACAAAGACTCATATTTTTTCTCCACTTTTATAAAGACCTGAAGGTGGAACAAGATTTGACAGAAGTGGCCACTATTCAAGAAAGACCCTGTATTACAACAATAAAGTACTGTTTGTTTGTTTATTTGTTTGTTTATTTTGAATATAACATTAAAACCAACCTACAAAAAGATTTATATGAAAAGAAAGGAAACATTCGAAAAGGATCAGGATGAAGTTTAATTTATAATCTCCCACCCCTTTACCCCATCCTATTACCTATTCTAAATTCTTATGTCAGAACCCGTAAGTAACTCAAAAATCTTACATAAATCGAACTAAATTCTGACTAAGCACAAACACAACAATGCTATACATATCAGGGATAAACTCTGTCCATTTTGCAACAGCATTTCACATCAAAATAAACTCTGTCCCTTTCGTAGCAGTACTAATACCCATATCAAAAATAAAAATAAACTGTCCATTTCATAACAATAGTACAAAAATCAAAATAAAATGTCCATTTTTTAGCTGTAATATACTTATCAAAAATAAACTCTGTCCTTTTCATCATATTTACTCAACATTTTGGATTTGATTGTCTTTTTAAGTGTGTTGATTTAATTTTAATTGTTTTAATTGTGATTTTAATTAGTGTTTGATTTAATTGCCTTTGTTTCATCATTTAAGCTGTTCTGTAAGTATAATTCTAAACAGAAAACAACAACATTAACTATTGAATTATAAAAGAAAATTCAGATCCCAGTCATGGCCAATAGTTCACCTTTATTCTCATTTTATTAGTTTATAAACCCATGCATTATTTCTGCTCCTTTTTGTTTAGTTTAACTCATAACCTCCTGAGACCCTGAAAAGAACACGTTTTGGCTTTTGTTAATAAAATAATTGCCTGTATTGGAAACATCATGGTGCAACAATTTTTCAGATGCATTTTTTTTTTCTTTTAATGGAAGGTCCTTGGCGGTGGGCAGTTTTTTTTGTTTTTGTTTTTTTTTTATAAAGCTGTGAAACTCTTGTCTACAAATGTGGACAGAAAACACATAGCTTGGTCTTAGACCTGCAATTATTTTTTACGATGATTTCAAGATGAACTTCTCTACATTTAATCTTTCCTAAGAGATTTTGTGCCATTTATTATCACATTACAGTGACAAGATTAGACACATGAATAATAATCTAAAGACGTTTTATAAGATTTGGCAGCTTTTTTTTTTTTTTTTAGGAATCTGTGTGGAATCTAGGCTGGTTTACTAGTGGTGTAATATCATGTACCTTATCATCTTGAGCTGTGCACAAGGTTATTATCGTTAACGAAAACTAACGAAATGACGAAAACTAGAATTGAAAAAACATTTTCGTTACTGAAACAAATAAAAACTATAATTAAAAGAAAAAAAAAACAACAACTAACTGAAACTGTATTGTGTGTTTACAAAACTAACTAAAACGTCAAAAAATTATGGATAAAATTCCCTTCGTTTTTGTCTTTGTCAATGTGGGATTGATACAAAAGTGATTTATTGCGCTCTAGCAATTTTAGCTAGCAGCACCATACGGTACTTCACAGTCCGTCACTTGTGATTTAGTCGTCTTCTGGTCCCCACTCTACCTGGAAACATGGAGACTAAAGTTGGGAGAAAGCAGCAGAGTCCTGTCTGGGATTTATTTGAATACTACAGTGAAAAAGATAAAAGATATGACGAAACTAAAATTAGTACTAAAATCAAAGTAAAACTAAGCATTTAGAAAAAAAAAAAAAGAAAATAAAAACTAATAAACTAATAAAAACTAGCAAACCTGCTCTAAAATTGAACTAAAACTAACTGAATTAGAAAGAGAAAAAAAAAAAAAGTCAACACTGAATAAACCTAAACTATAATGAAAAATCCACAACTATTATAACCTTGGCTGTACACCCTATTTAATTTTATTTATGAACTTTTTTTAAATTTTAATTAATTTTTTTTGTATCCTCCTGTTTTGTATTCATTAATTTCTTTTCTCCTTTGTATTCCTGTAAGTTACTTGACTGTTTTGAAAAACAATAAAAAAAATATTGAACAACAACAACAAAAAAAAAACATTATCCACTGTCAATCTACGGAAATGTATTGTATTCACATGGAAAAATACAAATCGGGCTCTGTTCTTCTGAATGAACAAGATAATTATCACATAAAATCAGAGCCAGTTTTGTATTTTTTCATAAAACCGTTTCTCATAATTACGAGATAATTATCTTGGTAATTCAGGGGCAAAATAATCCCTTTTCCAAATATGAGCACAGTTGTTGACAGTAAATGTAGGAAATTCAGTTTTCATATTAAAAAGTGTTACACCTCACAGAACAAACACACTATGATCATACAGACTGAAAAAATTAAAAATCAGCTCTGTTTTTACGAGGTAATTATCTCGGTAATTCAGAAAAACAGAGACGATTTTTATTTTTCCATGTGAATGCAATACGCTTCCGTAACAATCAGGTATTTCCTATATTTAATTTACTGATCATGTAGATGTTCAAAAAAGTTAAGAGTAGAATTCATGTTTGTTTGTTTTTTTATATATAAAAACAGAGAAAACTGAAGAAAAAGAAGCTTTTTTAGGAAAATATATCACTTATGAAAATCTTAGAAACTGCCTTTTACCTGAATTATTTACACGTATGGGTAGGATTAATGATTTTTAAAAATTCAAGTGCTTTTTTTGTACTCCTTATCATAATCTGTTGATTTGTTTTTGGGGTTTTTTTTTGCATTGTTTCCATCCTCATTCTTTTTAAAACATGGATTTCTCAGGACCTGCTGGACAGGACTTGGCACAAACATTCACTTGGACTCAAAGATGCACTGATGTGATTTGGTGTCAAATAAATAAAGGTCAACGCATCTAATTAAATAAACTGAAAGGTCACTAAACTAAAAAGGCCCATCGGTAATTATACGTAGAACTTATAGTTGATATTTATTGATATTTGTTTATTTCTAGTGTTGACCTTTTTTAGACATTGTGCTTTTTTTAGAGATAAATATACATCCCAATTTCCATCATAATACACAATATGAGATACAGTGTTGAATTTAGAGGAGTCAACTGTCTACTGATGCCATCTCATAGTAGAGGGGATTTTCTCCACCGGGAAAAAGAAATAATCACTCTAACACTCATTGATTCAGATTAAAACATAAAAAGAAAGACAGAGAGAGAATAAAAGTATATAGCATGATGTGATGATATTCACAAATACCTTTAATACAGCTCAGACGTAGTTAAATTAGTTCATAAAAGGCAGCCATGTATTATAAAGCTCATCTTTCTGCCCATTTAATGAAAACTTCTTTAAATCTAAGTGCATCATCAGCTCTCATCCAGGTTGAGTCAGGACCTTTTCCTGCTTCCAGCTGAGTTCTATTAAAGTTACAGAGAAAGACAAATTTCTAATTCACTCTCAGCAGACTGTAAAAGAAGTGGAGACGGTAGAAGTTTGCATTTAATCCTTCTGTGTTTTCAGGCTGTGGAAAATCTACCCCATGATGCAGGGGTTTTTTTTGTTTTGTTTTGGTTTTTTTAAGTATATACAAGAGAATTAAAGGTGCACACTGATGTCCACATTAATTATGTTTGTAAACACCATTACATTTAGATGTGCATTTTTAATTTTTTTTATTTTTTTGGAGCAAATTACAATGAAACCCGACAAACAAAACAATGCTGCCGTAAACATAAGAAAAAAAGAAATAAATTAATAAAAAAATAAAAAAAAAAAAAAAAAAGGAAGGGAATTATATCGTCTCAAAAAATCCATAAACAGTTCCCATTTATTGTAGAATTTGTTAAAGTTTCCTCGTTTTGAATATCTAATTTTCTCTACTTCTAAAAAGGACATAACCTCGCTAATCCACTGTGTGCTGGAAGGGGCTGTAGTAGATTTCCAATTAAGAAGGAGATGGCGTTTAGCAATTAAGAAGGTAAAAGCTATTACTGTCATTTCCTGTCTATAAGCCGCTACTTTTTTCCCCACACTGTGAACCCGCGGCTCTAAAATGATGCAGCTAATTTATGTTTTCTGGGCTAACAATCGATCCGGCTGACGAAGGAGGAAATAGAGCTGCTGCACGTAAGCTTGGCATCAATGAAGCGATGGTGAGACGTTGGAGACAGGGTGAGTGCGGCTTATAGTCCTGACAGTACGGTACTTCCAATTCTTTAGCAGAGTATCGGGTATACTCTTCCAGAAGACCAAAAATACAACTGTGTGGTGAAGTGTCCCAATGATGCAGGTTTTAGTCTGGTCACAAGGTTTTTTCAGGGTTAAATATGGGATTGATGATCAGATGTGACTCTAAAGCTTTGCTTCAAGTCTCAGAAGAGAAGGAAAAAAGTTGTTTCAGTTTTCCATAAAAGCATGAAACAACATCGAGTGTTTAGTCTTTTGATTTGGACCGAGAGGAGAGAGCTGCACGAGGAAAGTGTGTACTCTCAAATGCTGGTATTTTATCAACTGCAGATTTTATATGTCGCGTTTAATATTAGTAGTAGTAGTAGTAGTAGTTTATTCAGTCATGACAACACCAAATATTGTACACAGTATTGACATTTCACGCAAAAGAAAGAAAAAGAATCACAGAATCACAAAATCAAGAATCATGTGTTGAATAATGTGTTGAATAATGACTGAAAAGGTATAGGCAGAAGCAGACTGCTTATCAAGGCCTATCCTATATTACAACTTTTTAGGCTACCAACCTCCAAAGAAACAACAACAGATAATTAATCGCATTTATAAGCTTCAAAAATAGCTTTACAAACCATTTTCTTAAATACCAAAAAAGAATTACATGTTTTTAAGTTTATGTTGGCATCATTCCAAAATTTAACTCCAATAATGGACACACATCTCCTTTTCATACCTTTTTTAGCTTTTTGTACAGTAAATTTGCAAACACCTCTGAGATTATATGGAATGTCCTGAATTGAAAAGAACCTCTGTATTGGGTCAGGGAGCATTTTTGATTTTGCTCTGAACATAATTTGCATTATTTTATAATAAAAGAGATCATAAAATTTCATCACATAAGAATTTAGAAAAAGTGGCTCCGTGTGAGCATAATAATCAGCCTTATTGATAATATAATAATACGTATAGCTCGTTTTTGCAGTTTTATTATTGAATTTATGGTGGTTTTGAAGGTGGATCCCCACAATTCCACACAGTAAGTTATATAGGGAACAATCAATGAGTAATAGATTAAATGCAAGGCCTTGGAATTCAATACATTTCTAGATTTATACAGGATTGCAAGTGATTTTGAGATTATAATTATTTCATTTTGAGTATATTCCAATTCAATTTATTGTCATTTCACATGTACAAATACAGTTGTGGAAAAAAATATTGGATCATTAAAAGTTATCAAAAACAATGGTTATGCAATCAAGTACAAACTCCTGCAATACACAATAACATAAATAAACATAAACATACATACCAAGAAGATAAGAGAAATATGAAGAGAAAAAGACGCCACGATTTTATCATTTATATTTTGGTTGGTACAAAAAAAAAAAAAAAAACCCATCTACAGTTATATAGATTTTAAGAGCAGGTACTTTGAAATCACTGTAATTTGTAATTTTATTTTCAAATTAAGATTAACATATCTTTTATTGTTCCAACAGTTAAAATTGTCTCAGAATAGAGTACAAATTATACAAAATAACACAGTTATAATACAACACTGTCTGATTCTGGTGTCAACGGACAGTAAACCCAGACCATGATATAAAATCATATAAATATATACAACGTATACAATACACAATCACATACATAAATATACAGTTGCAGAAAAAATTATAAGACAAAAAAAAAAAAGGTTATGCAATCAAGTACTAACTCCTGTGTGTATCATTCGACTAAAATCTTCTGCCTGTTACCAAATGTTTATGTAACACTGTGTGTAAATGTACCTGTATGAATAATAAGTCGAGGTATAATTTTGTTGAAATTGTACTAATTTTTCAAATGACATTTCAGTTTTTTCAGGTTATTCACATCTTTTTTTGTAAAATGTAAATATTTTCATAATTTATTTAGGGGTTTTTTTGTACTAAAACAAAAAGAAAAACTTGGATTTGTCATTATTTATCGGTTATTAAGTCATTATTTTACTGGTCTGGCCCGCTTGAGATCAAATTGGGCTAAATATGGGCCCTGAACCAAAATGAGTTTGACAGCCCTGATGGAGATGTTCCTAAAAACTCACATTAAAATTGAGGGTTATTATCTCAGAAACAGAGAAAACTGAAGAAAAAGGGACTTTTTCAGCAAAATACATCATTAAATAAACATAAAATGAGCATTTCCATTCACTGTCATTGATCCAACTCCATGGGTTTTACTGGTGAATCAATGTTGTAGAAGATGACGGTGTTTCCACGGTAACTACAGAGCCTCTGAACATCCACATGGGTCATATCTGATGACCATGAAAAGATGACAAACTGTATTTTACGCCAATCATTTACATGTATTGATAGGATTAGTGGATCAACAGGTGTTAAACAGTTTAGATCAGTCGATGCTTTTGGTGGTCAGTGGATGTTTGGGTCTTTATGGGTTAAACTGTAAAAGTTCATGTTTAATGCAGACAGATGAAACTTCTCAAACATCTAACCCTAATCCCTCCATGTCTGTGTATTTGTTATGTAATTTAACACATTTTTACATTTAATACAATATATCCATCTCTCTGAATATCATTTCTGTACCTCTAAACTGAACATCTGTGTTCATTACTGTCAATAAAAGGCAGTTTCGCTCCTTTATTAAAGAAAGCAAAAACCAATCTCAGCCACTTCTGCTCTTTATGGATTTGCTCCAGAGTAAACGGGCTTGGCCTCTGGTCCGTTCCCTGCCATCCCACCAAGTTTCATAAAAATTTATGGTGTTTTTTTGCACAGTCCTGCTGACAAACAGACCAACAGATGCAAGTAAAACCTCCTCTGTGGAGGAAATGATGAGCATCTAAAAAACACTTTCCAGTTTTTTACTTATTTATTTATTTCAAACATGCAACGAAACAAAATAAAATAAAACAAAGCAAAATAAGACAAAAAAAAAAAAAACAGTTAAATGTACAGACTCTATCTTCAAGTATGTGCAAGTCTAAATTTTGCATGGTCGAAAAGGAGTAGGAAGTAGTATAAAGTTATTTAATCCTACCCCTCAAGTGCTTTAACACCTTTATCACTCTTTATTTTTATTTATTTATTTATTTATTTATTTATTTTTTTTTGTAATTGTACATTTACATTTTTACATTTTTAAAATGTATTCATTTATTTATTTGTTTGTTTGTTTGTTTATCTTGTTATTTTATTTATTTAGTTAGTTAGTTAGTTAATTAGTTAGTTAGTTAGTTAGTTAGTTAGTTAGTTATTTTACAGCTTTTTCACTAACTTAATACATGAATCAAACAATACTTTTTTGTTTTGTAATTTTAACATTCAACCCACAATTCACACATAATGCAGTAATTAAATTATGCACAATAATATAATCATGGTAGTACAGTCACAAACAGTTCAACAATTTTCTTCAATAATTACAGCTTATTTATCAATACAACATCATCCATAAACAAACAGCCATCATTGTCATTATTAAATACTGTACCTTGTAAGAATAAATTCTTTATATTTTTTTAAAAACTGAATTATGTTTGATATTTATTTTATCTCCACACACAATTTTACTCCACAGATGGTGATACAGAAACTTTTTAACGTAGCACGCACTTTATGAATCTTTAATTTTAACTTCCCCTTAAATCATCGCCTCCCTCTCTTTCACAAAACATTTCTTGAATATTGACCGTCAGTAACTTATCCTCTGCTTTATACATTATTTGAATAGTTTTGAACTCCACAAAGTCAATGAGTTTCTTTTTTTTTTTTAATTAAAATGTCATAGTCTCATAAGATATTATACAGGACATCAATGGTACAAAGTACACTGTTCATGTTTTTTGTTTGTTTTTGAGAAGAAAAAAGGGCATCAATAATGCTCAGTGAAAGGAAGAAAAAGAAAAAAGTAATATAAATAAAGTAAATAAGTATGCAAAAAATAGATGATACACACACACACACACACACACACACACATATATATATATATATGTTTACACACAAAGTAGTATTTATAATCATAACATAAAGTAAGAAAAAAAAAAGAGCCTAACAGTGCACATGTATATGTAGTATTTGCATATTCAAGTATAAAAGGTAACTATAAACATAAGAGTAGCACAGAAAAAAAACAAAAACAAAACAAAACCTTGAGGGAAGAGAGTTAGTACCATCTTCTATGTTCAGACAAAGTCACATTTGCTAAATTTATATATGTAATCTAAGGCACCCAAAAGTCAATGAGTTTTAAAGTAGTAGATTGTAAAAATAATGGACTGGTGTGTTCATGAAAACCAACAAATAACATTACATCAGTAGCAATGGTTGCCACAAAAATAATAATATAAGTAAAGTAAATAAGTATGTAAAAAATGGATAATAATAATGATATTAACCAGTTTGTAATCATAACCAACCACACGTCTCGCAATAAGACAAAGAAAATTATGCGTAAATATATATGTCTACACACAAAGTTGTATTTATAATCATAATACAAAGAAAGAAAAAAAGAAAAGAAAAAGAGCCTAACAGTGCACATGTATATGTAATATTTGGATATTCAAGTATAAAAGGTAACTATGAACATAAGAGTAAAAAGAGAAGAGAAAAAAAAACCTTGAGGGAAGAGAGTTAGTGCCATCTTCTATGTTAAAACCAAGGTTATTATCGTTAACGAAAACTAATGAAATGACGAAAACTAGAATCGAAAAAACATTTTCGTTAACTGAAATAAATAAAAACTATAATTAAAAAAAACCAACAACAACAAACTGAAACTGTATTGTGTGCTTACAAAACTAACTAAGACAGAAAAAAAATTATGGATAAATTCCTTTGGTTTTTGTCTTTGTCAATGTCGGATTGATATGAAATTAATTTATTTCCCTCGAGCAATTTTAACTGCACCATATGATATTTAACGGTCTGTCGCTTCTCGTCACTTGTGGTTTAGAGTCGTCTTCTGGTCCCCACTCTACCTGGAAACATGCAGACTAAAGTTGGGAGAAAGCAGCAGAGTCCTGTCTGGGATTTATTTGAATATGACGGCGAAGAAGATAAAAGATATTTTTTAAAAAAAACCTAAAACTAAAAGTAAGCATTTAGAAAAAAACAAAAACTAGTAAAAA
Source organism: Sphaeramia orbicularis (assembly GCF_902148855.1). Lineage (NCBI taxonomy): Eukaryota > Metazoa > Chordata > Actinopteri > Kurtiformes > Apogonidae > Sphaeramia > Sphaeramia orbicularis. Next base: position 13,802,991 of record NC_043963.1, on the reverse strand, counting down.
CTAGCAAACCTGTTCTAAAAACGAATTATAACTAACTGAATTAGAGAAAAAAAAGTCAAAACTAAATAAAAATAAACTATAATGAAAAATCCAGAACTATTATAACCTTGGTTCAGACAAACTCAGATTCGCTAAAGTTATGTATAAAACCCAAAGACACCCAAAGTCAATGAGTTTTAAAGTTGTAGACTGTAAAAATAATGGATTGGTGTGTTCATGAAAACCAACAAATAACATTACATCAGTAGCGATGGATGCCACAAATGTATATTTTTCTCCAAATACAAGGCGTTTTCACATTTAGTTTCATGTTATCAAATAATTATCAAGCCTTTGTTTAGACACTCAGTTGTTTACTGGTGTTTCTGCGCAGTCAAAACAGGAATCAATCAGTTTTAATAGGGGCGGTTGGGGTCCATTTGGTCGACCACGCAGGGAGGCCGACCTAATTGGCGTGTCAATGTCTGTTACCAAGAAAACCATTGTTTGTCTTCGTTTCTTAGACAAATCTTCTGCAGATACACACTAATGGCATGATTTGAAGAACACAACAACAACATGTACATCAGTAAATAAACCAGATGAGCCTTCTCCAAAATAGCTGCCGTTCAAAACATGTTCCCTGAATGCATCGTGGAACGAGGCATCTCGGCTCAGTCGTGTTTTCCTACGCTTAAACATATTTTCTAATTATGTTCTGTCCCCTTTGGCAGGCAGAATTTTTTTTTTTTTTTTTCTGGGCAATAAAGTTGTGACATTTGAAAATGATGGAAGCCACACAATTAAATCTTACAGGGATTACCTCCTCATGCATGACCCTAAATTACATGATGGGAAAAGAACGCTGTGTTCATAATGCTTCACATGCTTGTGTTTCCTTATTTTCTTTTTGTTTTCCCTTTTGCTCCAAATGTCACATCAGACGGGGGATTAATTCTTCGCTGGGGAAAGTGCGGGTGTAAAAACAGCGCAGTGCGTGACTGTAAGGCCACTGACAGTTCAACCCAAGGGTCTCCATGTTAAATGTCATACTTGAATTTGTTGCAGATTTCAAGAAGAATAATCCTCAACAACTGTGATGAAAAACTGTCCACTGCCTCGTTTAATTGCGTCGGATGTAGCCCCTGGAAAATCAGGGAACCATACATTCCTACTGAAATCTTTGCAAAAAAAAAAAACATGCATAGAAATAATTTATATATCAGTTTTTTTTGTGTAGAAGACTTCTGTTTTGAGATATACAGAACTTTCTGGTTGATCCCTGAATGCAGCATGCTCCTAATTGGTTAGAGCAGGGGTGTCAAACTCATTTTAGTTCAGGGGCCACATTCAGCCCAAAATGATCTCAAGTGGGCCGGACCAGTAAAATAATAACAGTGAAAAAAGTCAAATTAAATTAGGATAATGTTTACATCTGCAAAAATCGGAATAACATGAACAACTGGAAAAATCTTAAGAAAAACAAGTCCAATTTTAACAATATAGAATTATTATTAGATTTTTTTTTTTTTTTTTTTTTCTTAATTCAAGATTTTTTTTATTTTGTTTAATTCAAGATTTTTTTTTGATTTCCAAACTATGGTCATGTCCATATTCTCCTCCTCCTCCTCCTCATCCTTTTACTTATTATCCACACTCATAAATGCCACAGGGGCGAGTGTTCCGTTTCTTCTTCGTATTTTTCTTTTTGATGGATGGATGGATTGTGCATGTTGATAATGTTTAACCCTGTAAAGTCTGAACCATTAAATAATTGACAGAAAATTCCAGTTCTTTGAAACTAGAGTCTTTATTGGTCCTCCTGAACAACCAATTTTATTTTTTTTTTTTTTTTTTCAAATATCAATTTCCATGTATGAGTTTCAATTTTGTATCATATTTGATACATCAGGTCTCAATGCTCAAATATTATTTTTGAACAAACAAAAACATAATTTAACACAAACATGTTTAACAAACTGGTAATTCCTTTTCAAAACTGGCAAAGTTCTTCCTCCTTCCTCATTAATGACAGTCTGGTAGTGTCACTGGAAAGGCCTCTGGTGAATGAATTCCTCCCCCCTGGTGGATTATCTGTGTATTACATGTATCTAATTGTATACAACAGGTTTTTCAAGAAAAAAAATATCACACTGATCATGTAGAGGGCTTCAAAACTCATATATCAAATCCGATACATTTGGCATTATAGGGTTAATTCTGTTCATTCACATCAACTCATGTAAGTTGTAAGTTGTGATTCAGTTTGCGTTTTCATCGTATAATCTACACACAGCATTGTGCAATATGTGCACAGCAAACTTCATGTCGTACCCAAATTCATGTTGTACAGTGTGGCTTGCTGTGAACTTATAGTATTGTTAAAATCGGAGAGTGTGTGGAAGCCTAAAGATAACATAAGGTAAGATACAAGATAAGAAAAAGAAAAGAAAAGATATAAGATGTTATAAAATATTATAATATGTAAGATATGATAAGATAAAATAAGATAAGATAAGACAAGATAAGATAAAATAAGATGAAAAAAAATAAGATAAGAGAAAAGAAAAGAAAAGATAAGATACTATAAGATACGATATTATAAGATAAGACAAGATAAGATAAGAAAAAGAAAAGATAAGATATTATCAGATATAAGATAAAATAAGACAAGATAAGATAAAATAAGGGGAAATAAAATAAGATAAGAGAAAGATAAGATATTATAAGATATTATAAGATACTATAAGATATTATAAGATAAAATAAAATAAGATAAAATAAGATAAAAAAAATTAAATAAAATAAGAGAAGAGAAAAGAAAAGTTAAGATATTATAAGATAAAATAAGATAAGATAAGACAAGATTAAATAAGATTAAATAAAATATGATAAGATAAGATTAAATAAAATACGATAAGATAAGATAAGATAAGATAAGATAAGATAAGATAAGATAAGATAAGATAAGATAAGATAAGATAAGATAAGATGCCATTTGTACACATTCAGGTACAAATGAATTATTTTGCAGAGGTCTTTCAGAGTACAAGAATAAAAGATTAAAAGATACAATCAGAATAAAATAAAATAATTTTTACTCTCTAATTTGCACTTAAGATATTACACAGAAATGATTTGTCAATCCTCTGTATGCCTTATGCATGTAGTGAACTGACAATACAAAAAAAAAAATCTTTGAATGGATAAAATTAGTCACATTTATGTTTTCGGGCCAATTACAGGCCTCATCCTCAAAGTCAAACCCCCCCCCCCCCCCCCCCCCCCCCGCCTGCCCAAGCCTTTCTCTATGTAAAGGAGATTGTAGATAAAAAAGGAGCCAATCTATCATGCCATCTTGAGTCGGTGTCAGAAAGTAACACCCAGGCACTGCAGTCTCTTCGGTGGCTGCATAAATAGCTGCTGAGATCGCCGATTGATAATTATCCTTATCTCCAAATGTCTCCTGTTACGAGGAAACAAATAAGGGCACGGGGAAGTGGGAGCTGGCAGGCAGAGGTCAGTGGGAGGACTTCTACATTTCATCCTGCGCACACTGAGAGATGGAAGTGCCACAGAGTGACAGAGTCCGACCCCTGGGTGAGATCTGAAAGGGATGATAAAGGCAACTGACGGAGAGAAAATTGGCAGATAATTACAAAGGCTAGAGGGGCACATTTTGTCTCCCCCTGTCTCCTACTCTCTGTCATATAACACACACTGGGTCTCACAGAAAATTACACACACACTAATATAATGCAACAACACTGACAATGTGCAACATCCACAGGTAGAGCACAAATGACTCAGGTTCTGCTGGTAAACCTGAGGCTGTTTTCACCAAACTGGTACTATCTATTATTTTGCAGAGAGAGGAATGAATCAGTCCCTTTGTTATTTTCTGTGCGTGGCATTAACATGAACAGTCAGTGGAATATAAACTGTCCACTGGCTTTAAATATGTAGTGTCAATAAAAGACCAATTCTGCTGCAAGTACTGTTTGTTTTTACAGATGGTGGAGAATCTGCACGCCCAGTTTATAAGTTTTTTTTATCCTATGTTAAAAATGAAAATAAATAAATACATAAATTTTAAAAATTCAAAAAGTCCTATCATATCTTGTTATCCTCTTTAATAGAAAAAAAAATCTTTGCTATCCTATTTATCCTATGTTAAAAAAAAAATAAGAAAAATAAAAATTCTATCTTATCCGATGTTATTCTATCATATTTAAAAAAAAAAAAAAAAAAAAAAGCAACAAAAAAAAACTTTGTTTTCCCATTGTTCTCTTTATCCTATTTCATCCATATGGAATCTGCATTTTTGGAAACTTGAATTTGCAAGTTTTTGGAAACTGGGTCCCAAAGTGAACAAATCTGGTAAACCTGAGGCTGTTTTCACCAAACTGGTACTATCTATTATTTTGCAGAGAGAGGAATAAATCAGTTCCTTTGTTATTTTCTGTGCGTGGCATTAACATGAACAGTCAGTGGAATATAAACTGTCCACTGGCTTTAAATATGTAGTGTCAATAAAAGACCAATTCTGCTGCAAGTACTGTTTGTTTTTACAGATGGTGGAGAATCTGCACGCCCAGTTTATAAGTTTTTTATCCTATGTTAAAAATGAAAATAAATAAATACATAAATTTTAAAAATTCAAAAAGTCCTATCATATCTTGTTATCCTCTTTAATAGAAAAAAAAAATCTTTGCTATCCTATTTATCCTATGTTAAAAATAAAAATAAAATAAAATAAAAAAAATTCTATCTTATCCTATGTTATCCTATCATTTTTTTTTTTTTTTAAAAAGCAACAAAAAAAAAACTTTGTTTTCCCATTGTTCTCTTTATCCTATTTCATCCATATGGAATCTGCATTTTTGGGAACTTGAATTTGCAAATTTTTGGAAACTGGGTCCTTGAGTTTATAAGTTTTTTTTATCCTATGAAAATAAATAAATAAATTTTAAAAATTTAAAAAGTCCTATCTTATCTTGTTATCCTCTTTCATAGAAAAAAATTCTTTGCTATCCTATTTATCCTATGTTAAAAATAAAAATAAATAAATAAAATTCTAGCTTATCCTATGTTATCCTATCTTATAAAAAAAAAAAAAAAAAAAAAAAATCCTTTGTTTTCCCATTTTTCTCTTTATCCTATTTCATCCATATGGAATCTGCATTTTTGGGAACTTGAATTTGCAAATTTTTGGAAACTGGGTCCTTGAGTTTATACGTTTTTTTATCCTATGTTAAAAATGAAAATAAATAAATAAATTTTAAAAATTTAAAAAGTCCTATCTTATCTTGTTGTCCTCTTTTATAGAAAAAAAATCTTTGCTATCCTATTCCGATGTGGTCCGGGGGCCAAAATCGGCCCACCAAAGGCTCCAATCTGGCCAGCGAGATGAATTTACAAAGTGCAAAATGCAAAAATTACCCTGAAGATATTAACAGTCAAGGGCATCAAACTCAAAAATAATAGCATAATAACCTAGAAATCATGACTCCAAATGTTCTTTTTGGTCTAATGTGAGAAAAATAATATGATATTATGGCTCTAAATGATGGCAAAACCAATTTTTTCTCTTTGATTTATTGCAAAGAACATCAAATTCTCATATCCTTTAACAAAAAAATGTCAATAACCTGAACAAATATGAACAATCCTGAAATGTCTAAAGAAAAATCAGTGGAAAAAAATCAGTCAAACTCAAACCTGTCTGTCCTGGTTTCCACCTCCACCTCTGAGTTTAAACCAGTCCCAGCTGAACACTCCATCATACAAACCTGAACTCAGTCTGTGTGATGAGCAGCAGATCTGAAAATACAACAACAAACCACACACAAAAGCCCAGTTCGAAGTGTTAACAGGCCAAACTGATTAGAATCATCAATAATCAATGCATAGATGATCATGGAGGGTGAACGAGGTCGAGATCTGACTTATTTATCATCACCAATTCATCTGTTTACCCAGCCATGTATTATATTACGATTACTACCATTAGTACTACTTCTACTAATACTGCTATTACCACCACTACTACTACTATTACCACCACTACTACTACTTATATTACTATTACTATCACTATTACTACTACTGCCTCTACTATTACTATTGCTACTATTACTACTACTACTACTAGTACTACTATTACCACTACCACTACTACCACTATACTACTACTACTATTACTATTACTACTACTACCACCACTACTACTACTACTACTACTACTACTACTACTACTACTACTACCACTACTATACCACTACTACTAATATACTACTACTACCACGATACTACTACTACCATTACTACTCCGAATACTACTACTATTATTACCACTGCTACCACCACTACTACTACCACTGCTATTACTACTATTACTATTACTATTACCACTACTATTGTTACCACTACCACTACTACTACTATTATTACCAATATTACCAACACTAGTACTACTACTGTTACCATTTCTACTACTGCTACTACTACTACTACTACTACTACCACTACTACTGTTACCACTACTACTACTACTACTACCACTACTATTACCACTACTACCACCACCACTGCTACTACTACTACTATTACTGCTACTACTGTTACCACTACTACAACTACTATTATTACCACCACTACTACTACTATTACCACTACTAATGTTACCACTACCACTACTACTACTACCACTATTACCACTACTACCACCACCACTGCTGCTACTACTACTACTACTACTGTTACCACTACTACTACTACTATTATTACCACTACTACCACTACTACTACTATTACCACTACTACTGTTACTTCTACCACTACTACTACCACTATTACCACTACTACCACCACCACTGCTACTACTACTACTATTACTACTACTACTACTACTACTACTGTTACCACTACTGCTACTACTATTATTACCACTACTACTACTATTACCACTACTACTGTTACCACTACCACTACTACTACTACTACCACTATTACCACTACTACCACTACCACCACCACTGCCACTATTACTATTATCACCACTACTACTGTTACCACTACTACCACTTCTACTACTACTACTACTATTACCACCTTTAATTGAAATGATAATAATAAAAATAATAATAATAATAATAATGATGATGATGATAATAATAATAATAATAATAATAATAATAATAATAATAATAATAATAATAATAATAATAATAATGGACTCAGAAAATAATGTCTTTACAGTTCACGTTTATGTCACATGAACTCATGAACACATTTTCACTCTCAGTAATTATCTCCATTCCTGTATGATCTGTAAGGAAAAACGTTCCTTCTTTAGTGAATATATTTATGCAGGAGATTCTGACAAATTGCTAATAATTAGATTCACTGCTGGTTGAAATGCCCTCAAATGAATTTTTAATCATGAATCAACTTGTTGATTTGCAGCAAAAACACAAACAGTTTTCTGCAGAAAGTGAAGTAACTTAATGATATTTTTCATTAGGGATTAAGCAGCTATTTTTTTTCCCCAAGGGCTGATAGTAATTAATAGTAATCAAGGAGATTTGGGCTCGATTTCAGAAATAAAGTAAAATCATGGTGGCAAAGTGTAGAGGTGAACACAGATACATTTAGGCTTACTATGAAATTAAATAAACAGCAACATTTCAAAGGTATTTATAGTCAATTTAATGCTTTCACGCTGGAGGGATTATGAATAAAAACATGTATTAGTGATAAATATTATTTTCTCTTTTCAGTGTTGACCAGTCAGGTTAAACAAATGTGAATCTCCATGACCAATGGTAAGTCTATTTCTATATTTTTGTAATATTTTGCTGTACTCACTTTATCTTCTTGTCTCTGATATTTGCATTTGTTTGCCTCTTTTCAGCTTGTCCGGAACAAATAAACCATAATAGAGTTAAGCTTCAGAGGCGCTGTCATACATACAGGTACCAACAAAAAGCTTCTCTCAAAACAACAACATTTTGACTTTTACAGGAAGAAAAGAAGGAAAGTTTCTAGTTGTTGTTTGTGAATTGACAGTCTTTATTTTCTGTCCACACACAAACAAATCACACACATAACCCTTCCTGACTCCGATACATGAATACAAATGATTACTGGTGTTTATTCAGAGCTGAAATGGCAGATGGGATTAAACTTCAGCCAAAGCGGCGTCTTCTCCGTCCCGAGGCCATGTGTCTATGACTGGACATTAACGTCATGAAAAATAGGATCAATGGCCCTGTAGCTCAACAGCGTGTTCTATTAAGAATAAATAACAAGTTGAATTTGTGAGGTTGTCAGGTTCTGCTGCTATGTTAGGCTGTATTCACACCTGAAAAGTCCTTTGGTCCATGTTTTTGATTCGAAAGCGGACTTTATTTTCTTTGTTCGAGTCGGATCGCATTCTCATTGCACTTTTTGCTGGTGGACCAAAATTTGTAAACAGACGCAGCATGTGACCAACTGCGCTGGCATTGGACAGAAAAGTCGGGGGCGGGGTGAATCAGAGGCGGCGGGTGTTGATGAAAACAAACATGGAGGTCATATGTGTACAGGGTGGGGAAGCAAAATTTACAATATTTTAAGGCAGGGATTGAAAGACCGTGTATGACCAATTAGTTTATTGAAAGTCATGAGAATTTATTTGCCACAAGAAAATGGACATAATAGAAAATGTTTTTATTCTATGTGTCCTCCTTTCTCAATAACTGCCTTCACACGCTTCCTGAAACTTGCGCAAGTGTTCCTCAAATATTGGGGTGACAACTTCTCCCATTCTTCTTTAATAGTATCTTCCAGACTTTCTCGTAATAGTTTTGCTCATAGTCATTCTCTTCTTTACATTATAAACAGTCTTTATGGACACTCCAACTATTTTTGAAATCTCCTTTGGTGTGACGAGTGTATTCAGCAAATCACACACTCTTTGACGTTTGCTTTCCTGATTACTCATATGGGCAAAAGTTTCTGAAAAGGTATGGATAATAGTGTTAGGTATGATTATGACATCAATATATGTTTGGTTTGAAAACAATTGACGTAGTGCCTGCTGAGAAAAAACAACTAAATGTTCATTGTAAATTTTGCTTCCCCACCCTGTAGTTATCGTTTTCAGAATACGTATTCTATTTTTACAGACATAAATTTACGAAAGTAATGTTAACTGTCAAGAACAGCTCATTTGGAGTCAGTTTGGTCATATGGGCATCTGTCCAAATATCAGTGAGACATTCAATCTTCTCATTGGTCCACATCTGTCCACGGCTCATGGCTGCTGCTATTAGCTCTGACTACCTGTGAGCCTCAGCTACTTCCAGTGGGTACGGTGGCTCGTCAAGCACAAAAAGGCACATGGTTCCTTGGTTTGTTTCGGCTACAGTTCGGTTATACAGGGTGTCCCATAAGTCTCCATACATAGGAGACATAATACATTCCATACATACAGGGTGAGTCAGAAAAAACACTCTTTTCATTTAAAGAAATTGTACCACTGAAATGAAAATGCTTATTTTTCTTTTGATTATACAGTCATATTGATGTGGTTATTGAGCATGTCTGGCGATTGAATCATTGATTTATGGCATAGCATAACAGAGGGAATGTCCATTGTTTATTGTGCACTGAAATATCTGCCAACACAGTTTATGCCACCGTGAATGAAATTGAAATTGTCAACCATTACAGCATGTTTACTCGCCATCAAAATGTTTTGTCTCAACGAAGTCGTCCGGCACGACCTTCAACCTGGCTACCATTCAGATTGATGCAAATCTGTGCTCGTTGTCGCATCTCTAACACAGCTCTTCTCGCCATTCGTGTTCGTCGTAGGGCTTGGATTTCAGCCGTGATGCGATTTCGGAGTTCCTGAAGAGTTTGCGGAACAGTCTGATACACACGGTTTTTAAGATACCCCCCACAAGAAAAAATCAAGGGGGGTCAAGTCCGGGGATCTAGGTGGCCACTCTCTCTCCTGACCCAAACAGACAACTCGATGAGGAAATAATACCTGCAATCGCTGTGGTCTTGCCATGATGAAAACTCCCTGGGCACTGTCATGTAGGCCTATGTCCTGAGTGTGAAAGCAAAGCCCCGACTCCTGTAATTGTTGTCAATTTCGAGTTTGTTCACTGTGGCATACATTGTGTTGGCAGGTATTTCAGTGCCCAATAAACAATGGACCTTCTCTCTCTTATGCAATGCAATAAATCTATGACTACATCACCAGACATGCTCAATAACCACATCAATATGACTGTATGGTCAAAAGAAAAATCAGTGTTTCCGTTTTAGCAGGACAATTTCTTTAAATGGAAAGAGCGTTTTTTCTGACTCACCCTGTATACAGGGGTTGGACAAAATAATGGAAACACCTTCACCTCAAGATGATAATGCCCCAATCCCTACAGCTAGAATTGTTAAAGAATGGCATGAGGAACATTCTAATGAAGTTGAGCATCTCGTATGGCCGGCACAGTCCCAGCATTTATGGTCAGTTTTAGAGATTCAAGTAAGACGTTGATTTCCACCGCCATCGTCTCTAAAAGAGTTGGAGGGTATTCTAACTGAAGAATGGCTTAAAATTCCTTTGGAAACAATTCACAAGTTGTATGAATCAATACCTCGGAGAATTGGGGCTGTAATTGCCGCAAAAGGCGGACCTACACCATATTAAATTATATTTTGTTGATTTTTTTAAGGTGTTTCCATTATTTTGTCCAACCCCTGTATGGTTCTAACATGTATTTCTTTATGTTTCTTCTTTATAGTTCTTCAGCAGACACGCATTGAAATGTGTTCCCGACAAAATGGCAGTCATATAGAGCATATCATATTAATAAAAATGGTTTATGTCAAGAAATTTTTATTTTTCCTATGTATGGAGACTTATGGGACACCCTGTATTCACACCACAAGTGAACCTGGGGTACGTTTCTGGGTTAAATAGTGAACGCAGCTGTTTGCGTACCCCTCAGCGGAAATAGAAAGCGAACGATGGGTCGGCGAACGCAGAGGCTTAACGAACCCGAAATCCGTTTCTGCGCTCGTTTCGTTCGCTAAGCCATCGTTCACTCACTGTTTGCGTTGAAGGATGAGCTAAACAGGTGCGTTCACAATTTAACCCAGAACAGCGCCTCCTCTCCCACTATTTCCATTCATCTGATCTGACAGCATTTTGGTTAGAATGAAGAAGTATTAGAGGATATCTGTGAGTCCGGATCTGTGACCTCCTCCCTTACCCTCACCTGTGTGGATGGACCTCCTCACCCACATCTGACTTTAGATGGGACCCCCCCCCCAAAAAAAAAACACACACACATTGTATTTTTTCTCTACAATGTGATAAAAATGTAAGTTATAGTAGAGTTTAAGCAGCAGAACCATAACATTATCACATTTTCTGATGATATTGTGACTCCGCTGTATAAAGAAGTGTATTATTTTAATGACATTGAAATATTAAACCTTTTTAGGACGATTGTGTCTCCAGCGTTAATTCAAAATTCAAACGGCATCTGAAAGCTGAGATTCGGTTCTTTCTATTGTTATATAACACATTAGGGTAGAGGCCTGCATTGGCTGAAGGGGAGGCGTGGAAGTGGGCGGAGCTGAGAGCAGCAGAGTGCAGTCGGTGAGAGACAGATGGAAGTTTTTTTTCTTTTTTTTTTTACTTTTAGCAGCATTTTAGCAGATTTTACAAGAAATTTTGAGGTGAATTCCTGCAAATTATGGTAAAAAAAAATTAGTGTTAGTGCTGTTTTGGAGTACTCTACTAGTGTGTTTTGCCATGTTAATGATAACAACAAAAATAGCTCATAAGAGTTTAATTTAAGAGCTGATACATGGCTGTCAAGATCTAGAAATTATCCACTATTAAAAAAAAAAAGAGAGATTGTGATTTATTTAAAAAGAAGTATCCGAAAAATAAATGTAACCCGTAAATAAAAGTAAACTTGCATGAAAAAAAAAAAATCTCATAAAAAAAAACAACTTCTAAGAGAAGTAGAAGCCTATTTTATTTGGGGAGGTTATTATTATTATTATTATTATTATTATTATTATTATTATTATTATTATTATTAATAAATCATAAGTTTATTTTATTTCTTTGTACATTTTTTTTTTTTTATAACAAGTTCTTTTTTTTAAAATACAAGTTTATTTATATTTATTTATTTATTTATTTATTTATTTATTTATTTATTTATTTGGCTGTTGCAGCCCTGGGCCACCACTGGAATCAAACTATAATTGTATTATTTTGTATAATTATAGACTGTTAATCTTAATTTGAGAATAAAATGACATATTTCAGTATTTAAAGTGTTTCAAATGCACAAATACCTGCTCTTAAAATGTATATAATCAGATCTTTTTTTCTGTAAACCAAAATATAAATATAAAATCGCAGTGTCTTTTCCATTTATTTTATTTTTTTGCTGGATATGTGGTGGATTTTGCATCGAGGAGTTAAAATCCAGTGTTTGTGAAACCGAAACTTATTTTTAAATGTACTATACCCGCGTAAAACAAGCAAACAGCATGATGAAATTACACACATATACAGTAAAAGACATCTAATATATAATGTTTTAGAAAAGAGAAATAAATGCATGTGCTTGGTTAATTTTTCATGAAGACTACAGAGCTATTTCTCTCCCATACTGACTTTCTACCTGTTCATTTATTTCTCACCCTCATTTGTATTTTCTCCTAATGTGGTGTGCTTACCCCCCCCCCTTTCCCTTTTTTTTTTTTTTTCCTCCCATCAGCCACCTCTGTCGCCCATTAATCATGTCATGCGTCTCTCGTCGGACAAACAGGGAGCGCCGAGGGGATCAGAGGACTGAACTGCACTTGAACTACAAAAAAAAAAAAGACACCAGAGCAGCTGAACCAAATCATGTCTTAAGAAAATCATGAATGTGTGTGTGTTTAGAAAAGAGAGTTAGACTAGAAAGGGAGATTAGAGTAAAGTGCTGTGCTGTGCTGTGTTGCTGGCTCACTGGCAATGCCGCCGAAAAAAGGATACGCTTGCCTTTTAGTAATGTTATTCCCTCTGAAGTGTATTCCTAATCCCAAACATTGTTTTTTTCCTTTCACAGCCGCCCTCGCTGATTCGACTTGACAGAGGCAAGGTGGGCGCAGATATATCACATTGTGTCTCCGAAGTGACAGTGTGCTAGCATTCAGCGTAAACGTGAGAAAAATTACAGACGATGTGTTCTTTTTAAAATGACTTACACGGAAGTGAATGAATCGGAGACATGTGAAGTGTGAGTGCATGTGCTCGACAACTGAGCGCCCTCCTTCAACTGCACCAAGGTGAGTTTATGAATTTCAACTTATTTTCATTTACAGACTGAACAGATAAGGAATGGTCAACTCATTTACTTTAACCTTTTGTTGGGCACTCATAGAAATACTATGATTGACTGATTAATTGATTGATTGATGTATTTATTTCAAATATGAATGTCAAAATAGAGGAAAAATAAACAAAACACTTCAACATAAGACATGTAATACATATTCAAAAAGGAACTCCCACCCCTTTATATTATTATATTATTAGCTTTATATTATTATGAACAAATATAATATGATTTACATAAACACATATGAAATTCAAATTTTCAACCTTAGTGTGTTATTGGAGAACCTACCAAGACTTTATTACTTCTGTGACATTTTTAAATTTTTTTTATTGTTATGTAGACAATCAAGGTGAATAAAGTGACCATATTTGGTTCCTTACCCATAAGTGGCAAAATAAATAAATAAATAAATATCGAAGTATATACAAACAAGTGGTGCCAGTCACAACAAACCCCGCCCCTTGCAATATTTGCTACTATAAAAATTATATACAGGGTGGGGAAGCAAAATTTACAATATTTTGAGGCAGGGATTAAAAGACAGTGTATGACCAATTAGTTTATTGAAAGTCATGAGAATTTATTTGCCACAAGAAAATTGACATAATAGAAAATGTTTTTATTCTATGTGTCCTCCTTCTTTCTCAATAACTGCCTTCACGCGCTTCCTGAAACTTACGCAAGTGTTCCTCAAATATTCGGGTGACAACTTCTCCCATTCTTCTTTAATAGTATCTTCCAGACTTTCTCGTAATAGTTTTGTTCATAGTCATTCTCTTCTTTCCATTATAAACAGTCTTTATGGACACTCCAACTATTTTTGAAATCTCCTTTGGTGTGACGAGTGCATTCAGCAAATCACACACTCTTTGACGTTTGCTTTCCTGATTACTCATATGGGCAAAAGTTTGTGAAAAGGTATGAATAATAGTGTTAGGTATGATTATGACATCAATATATGTTTAGTTTCAAAACAATTGACGTAGTGCCTGCTGAGAAAAAACAACTAAATGTTCATTGTAAACTTTGCTTCCCCACCCTGTATGTGCCAAGTTTGAAGTAAACTGAAACAAAATTGACGTTTTTAGAGGCATTTGAGATTCCGCCCACTATAAGTAAAGGGGAGAAGAAAAAAAATTTAAAAATTTCACAAAAATGTCAAAAACAAATCATCACTTAGATATTTTGCAGAGTGATGTCTAAAATTAATCTCTATATCTCTGCAGCATTTTAAGTAAATTGAGTTAAAACTGATGTTTTTATAGTGATTTGAAATTTTGTAAGTTACAACTAAATGGGAACAAAACAGATATTAAAAATTCATTGAAAAATTTGAACTTTGACCTACTGTTCTCAAAATGTAATCATATCTATTCTGGCTCACTGGCAATCTATAAACCAAATTTGGTATGACCAAAACAACAGCTTTGCAGCTTAAGTGTTAACAAACAAACAAACAATCCAAAAACAATACCCCTTGCCTCCCCTTCGAGGGGCGGGGTCAAAATACAAGAAAAACATATGTCAAGGTCAATGAAGTTACCATATTTGGTTCCTTACCCATAAGTGGCTAAATCAATCAATCAATCAATCAATCAATAAAATTGCACATAAAAATACAAGAAAAATGCATGTAAGGTGAAAGGAATATGTATTTTAGAATATTAGAACTTTTTTTTTTTTATCATGTACAAAATCAAGATCAATGAAGTTATGTCACTGTCATGTTTGGTCAAAGTCATGTTTGGTTCCCATAAGTGGCAAAAATAAATAAATACATAACATTAGTGTGTGTGTATATATATATATATATATATATATATATATATATATATATATATTTATTTATTTATACAAGAAAAACACATGTAAGGTGAAAGGAATATGTATTTTAGAACATAAGTTTGTGTTTTTAAATCATGTACAAAATCAAGGTCAATGAAGTTACTATATTTGGTTCCCTTACCCATAAGTGGCAAAAAAAAAAAAAAAAAATTAAAACAAAATATATGTAAAAAATACAAGAAAAACACTTGTAAGGTGAAAGGAATAAGTATTTAAAACATGAGAACAAACATTGCAAAATTACCAAAATAGTCACTTGCCCAATAAAGGGTTAAGAAACAAGTGTCATCATTGGGTTCAGTGCTCAATTAGATGCAAAACTTCCATCTGAAAAAAAAAAGTTTATCACAGCTTGTCATATATCGCAGTGAAAATCAACACTATTTATCAGATGCAGTGGTTTGTTGTAATCCACTGTGTATTCTGTGTTTCATAAAGGATATCCCAGTATCTAGATAAGCAGCTTATGTTTGACTGCTCAGTTTCACTGTCAATAATCATTTTAGGAGTTTAAAATCAAGCTGCAATGACGATTTTCATTTCTATTTCCGAAAATAAATAAAAAATCCACATTGCACAGGTTTGTTTTCTCTATGATTCAAAGGAGGATATATAGGGGTGTCTGGCGTTGGACCTCTGAGTGGGTTTTTCTGAAAACATATTGGACTGGTACCATCTGTGATCATGCTAGAAGATGTGAGTAAACACATCCGGCATCACCGTTTACCTTTTGTCCCTTTGCAAAATTTAGCATCTGTGTAGTTTTTTAGTTTGTTAAGCTGAAAAGTGGGAGGTTACTTTGATTTCTGCTGCAGACAAATGGAATGAAAATGAGTAATTATGTGTTTAACCAATGGATGCCAACTCATTTAGCAGAATTAAAGCTGCAGCAGATGAAATCACAGGGAAAACATACCACAATGTGTAAATATCCACCTTCCCTCTGCTCTCAAATCATAAGACTAAATATAAAGACAGACACCTGACTTATTTTCATGGCATTATGGGGATATTTTCCATATTTCTGGTTTCATCTAACATAATGTGATTAGATCACGGGCGTCAGAGTCAGTTCTTCCAGGGGCCACATTCAGCCCAATTGGATCTGAGTGAAGTAATGGCATCAAAACCTATAAATAATGACAACTTTTTCTCTTTGTTTCAGTGCAGTTAAAATATTTACATTTACAAACTATCCTTTAAGAGAAAACACGTGAATAACGTGAAAAAACTGAAATTTGTAAGAAAAATAATTGCAGTTTTAACACTATTTAATAATATTACGCCTGTTATACAAACATGTGGTAACAGGCAGAATATTGGCAAACATTTAGTGTAATTTAAAAGTAAAAATAAGAACAATTTCTCATTCAATTTCTCATTTGTCCAGGTCATTGTTCTTCTTGGTAGTTCTTCAAGGTTCAACTAGACTAGTTTTGCTTCAAAAGAGCAAAACTAGTCCAGTTGAACCTAAAGCCTGGAAAAATGGAGTTGTCATTATTTATAGGTTATTATGCTATTATTTTACTTTAGATCAAATTGGTCTGTATATAGAACCTGAACTAAAGTTTGAGTTTGATTGTTAATATCTTCTGTGTAATTTCTGCACTTCACAAATTCACCCCACGGACCAGACTGGACATTCTGGTGGGCCGGTTTCGGCCCCCAGGGCACAAGTTTGAGACCCCTGGATTAGATGGACTAGATGTTCTACAGCCTGCACTATATATGTATTTGATAGTCCACGATGCTCTAAAAATAGAATTACTGTATATAACTTCACTGTACAATGCAGGGGTGGAGCTATACAATCCTTATTATACTAATTAAATGATATGAATAATAATTATTAATATTTGCACATTCATTTGGTTTTGTTTTTCAGCTTTTTATATCACATACTGTATATCTTAAGGTAAGATGAGATGAGATAAGATGAGATGAGATGAGATAACATGAGATGAGATAAGATACGATGAGATAAGATGAGATGAGATAAGATACAATAAGATGAGATAAGATATGATAAGGTGAGATGAGATAAGATAATATGAGATGAGATAAGATATGGTAAGATGAGATGAGATAACATGAGATGAGATAAGATACGATGAGATGAGATACGATGAGATGAGATAAGATTAGATGAGATAAGATACGGTACGATACGATAAAATGAGATGAGATAAGATGAGATAAGATATAAGATGAGATGAGATAAGACACGATAAGATGAGATAATAATAATAACAATAATCTTTATTTATATAGCACTTTTCATACATAGAGACTGTAGCACAAAGTGCTTTACATATCAGTTTAAAAATCAGTACCACCCCCCCACCCACGCACCCACCCACACACCCACACACACACACACACACACACACACACACCACACACACATATGCAAACCCACAAGCTCACACATACTGAAAAAGACTGACTGAGCACGGGTAGACCAGAGCGAAAAAGTAAAAGTAAAAGAGGAGGCGCTGTCTCAGGGAGCCATCCGCACCAGGAGGCAGCCGCCAACCCCGGCAACCAGGCGCCAGCGCCGCAGCGCTGCATCCCAACCAGTGGGAGAGGGCCAACTGGGACCCCCACCCACCAGAAAGGCGCAAACCCCAGTGAGAGAAGGCGCCACAGCTACCGGAGTCCACAGCCACCCCCCCCCGGCATGAAGGGCTCCCTCTGATGAAACACTGGAGAATAAGAAACATTAAAAAGATATAAAAGAATTGATTAAAAGAGGCTAAATTTAAGACATATATGAAAATAATACAAATATTAAACATTAAAATGATAAAACAGAAGCACTGGTTAAAAGAATCTTAAGATATATAAACTATAACTGTAAAACCTTTGAGTAGATAAGATTAGATAAGATATGATAAGATGAGATAAGATGAGATGAGATAACATGAGATGAGATAAGATAAGATACGATGAGATGAGATACGATGAGATGAGATAAGATATGATAAGATGAGGTAACATGAGATGAGATGAGATACGATGAGATGAGATAAGATATGATAAGATGAGATGAGATAACATGAGATAACATGAGATGAGATAAGATACAATGAGATGAGATAAGATATGATAAAATGAGATGAGATAAGATTAGATGAGATAAGATATGATAAGATGAGATGAGATAACATGAGATGAGATAAGATGAGGTAAGATACGATAAGATGAGATGAGATAAAATGAGATGAGATGAGATAAGATATACTTTATTGATCCCCTAAGGGGGATATTGAAGTGTACAGCAGCACTAGACAATATGCATCAAATACAACAGAAAGATTTTTTTTTTTTTTAATTAAAAAAGAAAAAAAGACAAATTTGTTAAAGTGACTAAAAGTGACAAAAATAGCAATAATTACCATAAAGTAACAAGTGTGCAGTAGGTGACTTTTATAAATGTGCAGGTGACACTGACAGATGCATAAAGACTACTTAGAACAGGATGTCATTCCAGCCGAGCTGCTGTTGTACAGTCTGATGGTGGCTGGAATAAAGGAGCGTCTGAAACGTTCAGTCCTGCACCTGGGTGGGATAATCTGCTGGCTGAATGAGCTGCCCATCATTCAGACACATTCACACATTCACATGACATCAGTGCAACACATATATTCTGATAGCCTGGGTTTCCTGGAAAAAATGCCGGGTTTCTGCTGTCCAACCCTATATTAAACAAAGAAAAGCAACGAAAGTACAGAAAATAATATATTTTTATCCTTTAGACCACAGGTGTCAAACATGCGGCCCAGGGGCCAAATCCGGCCCACCAAAGGGTCCAATCTGGCCCGTGGGATGAATTTGTGCAGTGCAAAAATGACACTGAAGATCTGAACAGTCAAAGGTGTTGAACTGGTTTGAGCCCAATGTGATCTAAAGTCAAATAACAGTCTAATAACCCTTTAACAATAAAATGTGAACAACCTGAAAATGAAGGACAGTTTGAACAATATTCGGTCTGTTACTAAATGTTTTGTGGATTTGTAGATCCGATTTGTAACGTTGTGTTAATAAGTTGACGCATAATATTGAAGATATTATTCTTATTTTAGTGACACATTCCAAACTTCAAAATTTCAACAATATTATGTTTGTGTAACATTGTGTGTAACGCACATGTGCAAGTGATAACATTGTTAAAATTTTGCTTATTTTTAATAAGAAATTACTTTTTTTTTCTGGTTTTTCACATCTTTTTGGTGAAAAGATAGTTTGTAAATGTAAATATTTTCATAATTTAATGTTTTTATTGTAATAAAATGAAGAGAAGAACTTGGAGTTGTCATTATTTATAGGTTTTTATGCTATTATTTTAATGGTTTGGAACGCTTGAGATCGAATTAGGCTGGATGAGGAACCTCAAAGAAAATGAGTTTGACACCCCTGTTTTAAAGGATAGTTTGTATAAGTAAACATTTTCATAACGTAATTTAACTTTTTTCACTTAAAACATGGAAACAAGAAAGTTTGGAGATACCATTATTCATATACTTAATGTTATTCCGATTTTTGCAGATGTAAACATTATCATAATTTAATTTTACTTTTTTCACCGTTATTATTTTACTGGTCTGGCCCACTTCAGATCAAATTTGGCTGAAAGCGGCCCCTGAACTAAAATGAGTTTGACACCCCTGCTTTAGACAGTCAAGAAGCGTTGGTTATCAATACTGAAACCAAACTAGATATTTTCCTGACTTTAACAGAGAACTTTAATTGTCTAAACTTTAAAAACCTGTGATAGTAGTGATAAAAATTCTTCCATCGACCCCCAAACACCCCCTGCGTTTGACGAAATGCTAAAAGTATCCTATTGATCCTTCAATAACAAATTACCTTGACATTTTATATATCCGAGGGTGTGTATTTATCAGCCCGGTATATGTGCTGATTTATGAGAAAAATAAAATATAATAGAAATTAACAACCGTTTTTTATCGTCTCTGGCTGATCCATAATTCAATGCAATACCACAATGATTTGACATTGATCCATTGCGGGATCGATCGCCTTGTTGACAGAGAATCCAGATGAGCTAGCACTGCTGTAGCATTAGAAGGCTTGCTCCATTATGCTAAACCTAAGACTTGAGAGGACAGGCCCTAATTGTCCAAACAACACACAGCACATTCCTCATGTGATGCGCCATCGACATCTAACATATTGGATTCCATGCTGGAGCAATCAGGCCCAGACTGCAGCGCTGGGGCTCTCCAAGACACGACCAGGAGCCAGGATAATTAACATTTATTGATACATGACTGCTGTAAGCCTGTTTGCCCAGTGAATTAAACCAGCTCATTACAGGCTTAATGGTGGGTAGGGGAGATAAATAATAGATGCCAGTCCACTCACTGGCACTTTAGCATTCACCAGGAGACCCCTTTCACCACAGCCCACCCCACCCCCCCCACTCCACCTTCTTCCATTTCTGACATCAATTTGCCCCACACAAAGTCAAGACATCCTCCCTTGGAACCAAAACTGACATCACTGCTTCAATCCAATCAAGTGGTCTCCTGTGGGCCCGGATGGAGGGTTTAACACGGGTAGCTGTGGATCTGGGATAGTCCGACCTGGTACTCGACCATAAATATGATATATGACTACTGATGGCAAAACTAGAGTATTGATTTTTGTGAAACATTTAGTAAGTTAATTAAATTTCCCTTAAAGGCATCCTAATTTGCTAAACCCACTTTTTTTTTTTTTGTCTTTGGTACATTTATTTGTGTGTTTGGGGATGCTAATAGTTCCAAAAGTTTGAATTTGAACCCTCCAGGTGCTGACAAAGTTATCTTTATATTAGGGCTGTCAAAATTAACTCAGATTAATCCATCATCATGATTAATCTGATTATAAATTTTAATGCAATTAACCCATCTGCAGCACAAAATGACTCTGAACATCTCTGCCAACGCATTTGGGGCAGTTTGTCCAAGTAGAGTCAGCGTCGCGCATGAACAAATGGTCAGTTGATCCAGTAGTGACAGGCAGCAGAACCAACCCATAAAGATGGAAGACACTAAACAGCATGTTGGCCCTTTGGATGAAAATATGAGGACAAAAAAACCAAGAAGGAACAGTTGACCAACAAAGTATTATACACACTTAGCAGGAAGGAGTTTTCTTTTTGCCGAAGCACTTCCATCGTAAATAACACATTAACAAAAAGCATATGTTAGTCAGTGCTAGCACTTCGGCTAACGCGTCGCTCAGTTAGCTACAAAGGTAAAATGTCTATCTATCTATCTATCTATCTATCTATCTATCTATCTATCTATCTATCTATCTATCTATCTTGAGTCTGTTTGCTCATGCAAAATGAAACATGATTAATATAGATTAAAAATTAATGACATTTAATTGTGATTAATCAAAATGAATCCACAGCAACCCTGTGATTAATCTGATTAAAAATTTTAATTATTTGACAGCACTACTTTATATTCATTTTGGATTGGATTTTGGATTTCTACAACCCGTTTCAATTCCTGCTTAATTTGCTACATATATAACTAGTTACATCATGACATTTGCACACATAAGGTCCAGACTTCCAACGAACATTTCTCCAAACTTCAAACCGATTACCTAAAATGTTCAGTTGTTGGTTGAACGGAACAGAAAGCAAAGAAAAGGGGAACTTTTCTGTCAAAACTTGCCATTTTCACACGTTGTTGCAGCTAAAGGGTTGTTTTTGTTCTTTAATGTAGCAAAGATGACTTCACAGTAACATGAAGAAAGTGAAATGATCCTGTGATGAAGCTATTAACAATGTTTCCTTGGACCCCTGTAGCTTTAATTCACAAGACACATTCACTGTGACATTGTTTATACCACACACTGTTTGTGCACTGTCACAATAAATATCACAGTATTTATTTCCATCCAGAGTTGCATCGATTTTTTTTTTCCTTCATTAATGATGGGAGAGTGGGACTATTGTGTAAAGTTTTTTCCATCACATCCCAAAGATTCTCAGTGTGGTTCAGATCTGGACTCTTTGGTTTATGCTCCCTGAACCACTCTTTAAAAATCTGATCCTGATGAATATACTAGTGTCATCAGCAAAGAAAAATCCATTGGTGTTCAGACCTGGTCATTCACTTGATTCAGATTCAGCTGAACGAAATGTCAGAAGTCTGGACCTTACATTTGCAAATGTCGTGACGTAACTAGTTGTAAGAAATTAACCTAATAAAGCCAAACGTATCATATTTGATACATGAGTTTTGAAGCCCTCTATGTGATCAGTCTGATATTTTTTTCCTGACAAACCTGATGTATACAATTAGATACATGCAATACACAGATAATCCACCAGGGGGGAGGATTTCATTCACCAGAGGCCTTTCCAGTGACACTACAAGACTGTCATTAATGAGGAAGGAGGCAGAACTTTGACAATTTTGAAAAGGAATTACCGATTTGTTAGACATGTTTGTGTTATGTTTTTGTTTGTTCAAATATAAGACTAGAAGCACTCGGAGAGCGCAGACCTCCGCCAAGGCTGATCAGTGGCCCCCCCCTGTGGGCCCCCCCCCACGCCAAGGAGGTTATGTTTTTGCCAGGGTTTGTTTGTTTGTTTGTTTGTTTGTTTGTTTGTTTGTTTGTTTGTTTGTTTGTTTGTTTGTCTGTCCGTTAGTGTGCAACATAACTCAAAAAGTTATGGACAGATTTGGATGAAATTTTCAGGGTTTGTTGGAAATGGCCCCCCCCGTGGGCCCCCCACCCCCGATCACCACCAAAATTTAATCATTTCTTCCTTATCCCATTTCCAACAAACCCTGAAAATTTCATCAAAATCTGTCCATAACTTTTTGAGTTATGTTGCACACTAACGGACAGACAAACAGACAGACAAACAAACAAACAAACAAACAAACCCTGGCAAAAACATAACCTCCTTGGCGGAGGTAAATATTTGAGCATTGAGACCTGATGTATCAATAGCTGTGTATTGCATGTATCTAATTGTATACATCAGGTTTTTCACAAAAAAAATATCACACTGATCACGTAGAGGGCTTCAAAACTCATGTATCAAATATGATGTATTAAATATGATACAAAATTGACACTCATACATGGAAACTGATATTTTAAAAAAAATTGGGGGGGGGGGGGGGTTCAGATGGACCAATAAAAGCTTCAGTTTCAAAGAACTGGAATTTTCTGTCAATGACTTAATGGTTCAGGGTTTACAGGGTTAAGCAGGAACTGAAACAGGTTGTAAAAATCCACTCAATTTTTGCCAAAATGAATATAAAGATAGCTTTGCAGCACCTGGAGGGTTCAAATTCATACTTTTGGAACTATTAGGGTCCAAATACACAAATAAATGTGCCAAAGACTAATAAAAGTAGGTTTATTTATAATGCAAACAATCCACCAAACAACTCCTGCTCTGACCCTGTTTTGTAAAGGAACCATCTCAGCATCCCACACTTATCACCAGCCAGGTCAAATGTTTACAGAAACTACCCGAGCATCTAATAAAGATGTCTTTCCATCATTCCAGAAAAAAAATAAATGATGCCAGACCAGTCTCTAGCACTAACAAACTGCAGAGACAGGACTGGATATGCAACACTACAGCTGTCTGGTCTAAACTGGATGAATGTGCAGGACTATTATTGAAAAAGACTCATCACTCTGAACCCTCAACAGAATCTATAATTATTCTTTTCTTCATATTTTCTCAACTTAAATTCAACTACTGCTTGAAAACGCAACAGATGTATTCATTTATTGAACCAATTATCGTTTATTCACAGCAAATAAGAAAATGATTTGCATCTAAGCTAAGATATGATTTTAATGGAATTGATGGCGTTGATCTTCAACTGGTGCTTGAACACATGGGCTTGGATTTGGTGATTATTTCTGTTAGCGTTTGGAGAAGTTTGTCTCTCAGGCTGACAGCCAGTTTTGATGGCCTTGATGATTTTAATGGAAATCTGTGGTGCACATTAGAGGATCTGTGCAGAAAGTTAAAAAAGACAACATTAAAAATTATTCAAATATGCTTAATAAATGTTGATTTTATGATTTTTTTTTTAATGATTTCATGATTTTATTAGAGGTTAAAAGTAGCTTAACCCATAAAGACCCAAACATCCACTGCCATACATATAAATAAATGGTGTAAAATGTAGTTTGTCACCTTTTCATGATCATCAGATATGAACCATTTGGATGCTCAGAGGCTCCGTAGTTACCGTGGAAACTCTGTCATCTTCTACAACATTGATTCGCCAGTAAAACCCATGGAGTTGGATCAATGACAGTGGACGAAGACACTGGGTTTATGTTCAGTTAATGCGATATTTTGCTGAAAAAGTCACCTTTTCTTCATTTTTTTTCTGTTTTGATACAATAACCTTTGACTTTACTCTGAGCTTTTATGAACATCTCCATAATCAGTCAATTAAACATAGGAAAATAAATGATTTTCACTGGAAAAAAGGGCACAATTTAGGGGATAATATTATACTAAGTGGTGATAAATCACTTAGGAAAGGTTAAATAGCAAGAAAAATTCATTTGGGTTCACTGGGTTCTTATGGGTTAAATAAGGTTTAAGGTGACTTTATTAATACCCGAAGGTAAATTTGTTCTGCAGTCTGGAGAGGGCATCCCAAACACAAAAACCATTAAAACCACAGGACACATCCAGGGCACAGATTAAAAACAGCACAGACAAAAGACATGGACAGGTCCTCCCAACAGCTCGCTGATCATGGTTTAAACAGACTAGAAATAAATGGATAAAAAACAGACTAAAATAAATAAAAGTCATAAGATATCACTAAAAATGCCAATATAAAATCTGTAAAAAGCATGATGATATAATGATAGACTATAGTACAATACAAGGGACAATAGAGAAATAAATGATAAATAAGTTAAGACTATGTTAAAATAAGACAGAACCCGAGAATTAAAACAAAGCGAAGTGCATCAAGGCTTAATTAAAAGAGAAATAGCAGCAGGAATAAAACTGTTCCTGTCGTGCCTAGTCCTAGATTTGGGGACTTTGAATCTCAAAAATAGAAATTAGATGCAATTGATCGCTGATTTAACCCTATAACACCTAAAGTATCATATTTGATACATGAGTTTTGAAGCCCTCTACATGATCAGTGTGATTTTTTTTTTCCCCTCAAAAACCTGATGTATACAATAAGATACATGCAATACACTGATAGTCCACCAGAGGGGAGGAATTCATTCACCAGAGGCCTTTCCACTGACACTACAAGACTGTCATTAATGAGGAAGGAGGAAGAACTTTGACAATTTTGAAAAGGAATTACCAATTTGTTAGACATGTTTGTGTTATATTAAGTTTTTGTTAGTTCAGTAATAATATTTGAGCATTGAGACCTGATGTATCAAATATGATACAAAATATGACACTCATATATGGAAATTGATACATGATATAAAAAAGTTTTGGGTTGTTCAGAAGGACCAATAAAGGCTCCGGTTTCAAAGAACTGGAATTTTCTGTCAATGATTTAATGGTTCAGGCTTTACAGGGTTAACATAGGATAAAAAAAGAAAGTAGAAACTGTGCGTGTAGATTCTCCACCATCTGTAAAAACAAACAGCACTTGCAGCAAAATTTGACTTTTATTGATACCATATATTTAACCCTTTCATGCATAATGATCACTCCAGTGGACAGTTATTCTCCAGCTGTTCTCTTGTATATTCATGGGTTTTGTTGTTTTAGTTCCATATCAGCCAATAGAGTGGACTCTTATGCATCATCCCAAACACTGCAGTTCACAATTATTGTAACTTTGCTGCTCATGATAAACCTGATCTGCAGTAACATGTTTTAGTGTAAATCAGTTGCTAATTCTAAATAGACTGTAATTAACAGTTTTCTGAAACAACTTTTTTTTTCTTTTTTTTTTTTTTTTTTTTGCATATCCTCCTGAGACCCAGCAATGCATTTTGTCCTCTGTAGGAGACAAAAGTTTGACAGTTTTACTCAAAAAATGCTGTGTATTACAAAGGACATTCCATTAAAAAAATCAATCAATCAATAAAAATTATTTTAAAAATGTATCTGAAAAAACTGTTGCACTATACCGTTTCCAATCAAGACAATTTTTTAATGTAAGAAAGCCAAAACTGTCAAATTCCTGGGTCTCAGGAGGATATTATCTCCATGAAATGAGTAATAATTAATATTAGAGTATGATAAAATATGAGAAAACATTAGCGATTTAGCAATTAGCGGCCTTAAAAATGTTTTTATTTCATAGTTTTCACACAGTATATCACTTTTTGATGATGCGTTTTAAATACATGTTTCTTTGTTTCAAAAATTAAATGTATGGTGTCCAGCTGAGTGGACATTTTTGTGACTCCACGAAAAATAGGTTCATAAAAAAAAAAAATTAATTTGTTTTTTTCATACCTAAAGAGGAATAAAAACACTCAAGAAAAAAAAAAAAAAAATTGACTAAGGTTCTCATAATTCATGCATGAAAGGGTTAAGGACAGTGGACAGTTGATATTCCATTGACTGTTCATGTTAATGCCGCGTACAGAAAATAACAAAGGGACTGATTTATTCGTAACGCTGCAAAATAAAAGATACTCCCAGTTTGGTGAAAACAGCCACAGGTTTACCAGTGAAACCTGAGTAATTTTCTGGAATTTTTCTGTCAGTGATTTAATGGTTCAGGCTTTACGGGGTTAATTGGCCTTAATATGAACGTACATCTTCAGAAATATGAGGAAAAACTGAATTAAAAATGTTTATGCTGTGGCTGGCAGAGATAAACCGGCTTTGTTTTGCACTCTGACAAGTGTTTGATGAAAAAATGCAGGTGTCAAGGCAGACAGAATAAGTTTTTTGTGGGTGTCAGTCGCATTAGGTGTTGTTCCAAAGTGCCTTCGCATCTCTCCGACTTACCTCGACTTGCCGAAATGAAACATGAGGAAAACCAATACATTTTAGCGGCGTTACAGAAAAGCATCCTGACAAACAGATGATGCTTTTTGTTGTGCTCCTTATCTCCCGTGCCTTCCCCCGTCCTTTCCAATTGTTCTCCCTTCTGACAACATAACTTTCACACCCCTCCGCCGCTCCCTCCTGTAACCCCACATAAAACGCTGCCTTATCAAGCTTTAACCCACAACACGGTGCATTTTCATCTGCTGCTCTGCCTTGTAATATCCACTCTCTTCAAAAGCTGGTGAACATTGAGTGCTGACTGCAAGGCTAGAAGTCTGAATAGAACTAGTCAGGTTTTGGAAGGGAGTTGTATTTTTCTGTTTATGCATACCTCTGCATACATTTAAGACTGTCTTTTTTTGTTTGTTTGTGCAGAATTATTGCAGAATATTTCAGGCTTTTGTTGGACTTCACAAAAGGTGTTTTTATCCAAGAAATTGTATTGACACTTTGATTAGATGCCACAAAAACACATCTTCAACATTATTTATAGCAGAAAGTTGAATGGCTTTGGAATAATTCAACTCTGATATTAACCCTTTCATGCATGAATTATGAGAACCTTAATCAAGATTTTTTTTTTCTTGAGTGTTTTTATTCCTCTTTAGGCATGAAATAAAAACAATGTGATTAATTTTTTTGTTGTTTTTTTTTTGTTTTTAAATCGACCTGTTTTTCATGGAGTTACAAAAATGTCCACTCAGCTACACCATGAATTTTATTCTTGAAGTAAAGAAACATGTATTTAAAACCCAATATTATAAAGTGATATGAAAACAGTGAAATGAAACCATGTTTAATGCAGCTAATCTGATGTTTTCTCGCATTTTAGCATATTCTAATACTAGTTATTACTCACTTCATGGAGATAATATGCAAAAAAATAAATATTAACAATTGATTTCCACTCAAGAACCAATCTAGAACAGCAAAGTTACAATAATGGTATGAATTGCAGTTTATGAGATGATGCGTAAGTGTCCACTGTGTTGGCTGATATGGAACTAAAACAACAAAACCCATGAATATACAAGATTAAAGCTGTAGAGTAACTGTCCACTGTAGTGACCACTATGCATGAAAGGGTTAATCTGTGTCGGTTTATGACATTACATTTGGACTCTGATAAATACTGAACAATTTGACTATTTTCTGAAAACATTTACTTCCACTCCCTTAACCCATAAAGACCCAAACAACCACTGGTGACTCATCCCATCGACTGATATAAACAGTTTAATATGTTGATCCATTAATCCTATCAATACATGTAAATAATTGGTGTAAAATACAGTTTGTCATCTTTTCATGGTCATCAGATATGACCCGTTTGGACGTTCAGAGGCTCTGTAGTTACCGTGGAAACTCTGTCATCTTCTACAACATTGATTCACCAGTAAAACCCATGGAGTTGGATCAATGATAGTGGATGGACACACTTATTTTTACATTCAATTTGAAAAACCTTTACTGAAAAAGTCACTTTTTCTTCATTTTTCTCTGTTTTCATATAATTAACTTTGAATTTACTCTGAGTTTTCATGAACATCTACACAATTTGTGAATTAATTATAGGAAAATACATGATTTACACCAAATAAAAAAAGCAAAATACAGAGGATAATGTTATTTTAAAAAGTGATAAATCAGTTAGGAAAAGCAGAAATGGCGAAAAAAATTACTTGGGAACTGCCTGTTGAGCCGCATTATGTAATAAATTCCCATTATGTAATAAAAGTTCAAAATGTAATAAAAATGTCACATCATCTTGTAATAAAGCCACATTTTGTAATAAACAACCTCAATGCATTATGTAGTAATTTTTTTTTTACATTATGTAGTAAGTTATTACAATTTGAGAAATTTATTACAAAATGCACTGGACACATTTTTATTTTCAGGAAAATGGACTGAAGCTGATCTCTGTGACATAAATCGATAAAACACACAATAAATGTTTGCTGTTCAATCTGAGGGTTAGGGTTAGGTTGTCAAGGAACATTTTTCAAGATCATAAGATACTGTATCAGACACAACTGACACGGCAATAGAATAACAATGTGCTAAATTAATCTTTAAACTGTGTGGTTAAAGTTCTGATTCCATTACCTGCAGCTCCTGTGACTTATTTCTTCTAAATTGCTCTGAAATTATATTAATTTGGATTGTTATTACATCATGAACTATTTTATTACATTTTTTAACAATAAAAATGTGTCAAGTGCATATTGTAAGAAATTTCTCAAACTGTAATAACTTACTACATAATGTAAAAAAAATTACTATATAATGTGTTGACGTAGTTTATTACAAAATGTGGCTTTATTACAAGATGACGTCACATTCTTATTACATTTTGAACTTTTATTACATAATGGGAATTTATTACATAATGTGGCTCAACACTGCCACTAAAGTAGCTCTGGGCTTATGGGTTAAACATATTATCAGTTTAATTAATAATGAATGATTAATGTTCTGTTAATAGCAGAACAATGAGTCAGATGGATCGTTTTAATGTTAAAGGTAAAAAGTATTGATTAATTATATGAACCGATTTGAAATGGAACATTGGATCTCAACTAAAGGAATAATTACAAGTTTATTTTCATACATTTAGTCACACTGACTGTGTATGATCAGGGTTTAATTTGAGCTGGATCCAGCTGGATTGGGATCAGGCACTTCCAACGTCGGATCTGGAACCTATTTCATTAGATCCGGCACCTCCATGAAAAACCCTAACCCATAAATTCCCCCTTAAACAAACATCCTGCCCCCTCAAATTAAAGTTTCCGAAGGTAGGGAAAAGGAAAATGAGCAGCACAACAGTAGGAGACTTAGAGGAATTAGTAAGGCGTCTTAAATTTCACTTTCACTTTGTACGATGGTATGGTCTGTGTGTACTCACTGTGAGGTACGGCACGGACCGCACACCCCCGTAAATACCCCCCAAGGATCGGTCTTAGAGATTGGTTGCTTTTACCGATCCCCGATCCAACTAAAATGTTGATATCAGAGCCAACATCTGATCCTAATATCGAATCGGTGCAGCCCTAGTAAAGTCTTCATCACATCTCAAAGATTCTCAGCAGGGTTCAGATCTGGACTATATGGTGTTCGATCCATATGTAAAATGACGTCTCTTTAACCATCTGACCCTAATGAATCCTAGTGTTATCATCTTGTAATATATCTGTCAGCAAAGAAAAAAAATGCACTGTTTCCGTCTTAGAGTTGCATCTTGGATATTTAAGGTGTGAGGAATTAGGGTTAAAAAAAAAAAGAAAAAAAAAAAAAACTTGTCGCTGTTGAAACTTATTTACCCATAAAGACCCAGTGCTACTTTTGTAACTGTTCCCAAATGAATTTTTCTGTAGACTTAACCTTTCTTCAGCAATTTTTCACCATTTATTATAATATTATCCTATGTGTTTTGCTTTTATTTTTTTCAGTGTAAATCATGTATTTTCCGACATTTAATTCACTGATCACGTAGATGTTCATAAAAGCTCAGAGTAAATTCAAAGGTTATTAAATCAGAAACACAGAAAACTGAAGAAAAAGTGACTTTTTTTAGTAAAGATATCAATATCCAAATGTAAAAACAAGCATCTCCATCTACTGTCATTTATCAAACTCCTGGTGATCATGTAGATATTCATGAAATCTCAGAGGGTTATCGTACCAAAAACAGAGAAAACTGAAGAAAAATATTGTTGCTTTCTGCAAAATATATTATTAACTGAACTTAAACCCAGTGTCTCCGTCCACTGTCATTGATCCAACTCCATGGGTTTTACCGGTGAATCAATGTTGTAGAAGATAACGGTGTTTCCATGGTTACTACGGAGCCTCTGAACGTCCAAATGGGTTTGATCTGATGACCATGAAAGATGACAAACTGCATTTTACACCAATTATTTACATGTATTGATAGGATTAGTGGATCAACAGGTTATATCAGTGGATGGTTTTGATCACTGGTGGATATTTGGGTCTTTATGAGTTAATCAGTGCAGTTATTCTTATCTATTTGCTGAGTTAAATCCAGGTTGTGATATTTTTTTTTGTTGTCATTTTGGCTGGGGAGTGTAGTTGCTCATTTCTGAAGATTTGGATTCTCTCAGTTTTGGTTGAAATAATGTTATTTTTTAATGTTTGCCTTGATGTCAACAACTTTTCAACACTGTATTAGTACAATTACGCAACCTGTGTAAGCCATCATGTAATAAAAAACTTAAAACTGCCACAAAAAATAAACAATCTAAGGGTAGCATGCAAATGAATACCTTTTAGAAGGTGTTAATTACCTGAGAGCGCTTGTGCCAAAATAAGTACACTGAACAAAAATATAAACACACCACTTTTGTTTTTGCTCCCATTTTTCATGAGCTGAACTCAAAGATCTAAAACTTTTTCTATGTACACAAAAGGCCTATTTCTCTCAAATATTGTTCATAAATTTGTCTAAATCTGTGTTAGTGAGCACTTCTCCTTTGTCCTTTGCTGGGATAATCCATCCACCTCACAGGTGTGGCATATCAAGATGCTGATTAGACAGCAGGATTATTGCACAGGTGTGACTTAGGCTGGCCACAATAAAAGGCCACTCTAAAATGTGCAGTTTTACTGTATTGGGTGGTCCAGGGGGGTCAGAAAACCAGTCAGTATTTGGTGTGACCACCATTTTCCTCGCAGTCTTCTTCATGAATTCTCTGAAACAGCTTTGGAGATGGCTTATGGTAGAGAAATGAACATTCAATTCACAGGCAAAAGCTCTGCTGCCAAATATTGCCAAATATGCCAATTGCATATTCCCTCAAAACTTGTGACATCTGTGGTATTGTGCTGTGTGATAAAACTGCACATTTTGGAGTGGCCTTTTATTGTGGCCAGCCTAAGGCACACCTGTGCAAAAGTCCTGCTGTCTAATCAGCATCTTGATATGCCACACCTGTGAGGTGGATGGATTATCTCAGCAAAGAAGAAGTGTTCACTAACAAATTTAGACAGATTTGTGAACAATATTTGAGAGAAATAAACCTTATGTGTACACAGAAAAAGTTTTAGATCTTTGAGTTCAGCTCATGACAAATGGGAGCAAAAACAAAAGTGGTGCGTTAATATTTTTGTTGAGTGTATATTCAAGTAGTTTTTGTGTCGTGTATTGTAGCACAAGATGTTAAGTGGTAGAGCTTTAACCACAAAGCTTTTCAAGAGATGATTAGTCCTTCTGCAGCGAAGGAATCTTTGAAGATTTTTTGTTAGGGCTGTGATAAATAAAACAAAATAGCATCAGTGAAGCTCAGTGCACTACGTTAGGCAGATAATCATTAAACTTACGGAGCTGCATGTGTAAGAGTTCATCAGAGTGAATGTTGTATGAGTCCAGTTAAAAGTTTACATCAGAATTTGTCAACCTGTATTAAAGACACATTTTGCTTTTTTTTCCCTTCAGTATAAAAAGGTTACATGGGAAGGTTTTAATGTAAAGCTGCTTGCGACACCAGTCTTACATAAATACAGATTCGGGCTGGTGAAAAGCTTTGTGAAATGTGATAATTCTAAGGTTCATATGTGGGTGAAGTCTGTCTTACTTTGACTTGATCATATTGTAGTTGAGAGTCATTATTTCTCCATGAATGCTATAAAGATTAAAGAGCTGTTTGATTTGTGCCACGGTGCTCCACATTTTCTGTTCGTGCATCTGAAGTTCTGCACAGATAATATTTTACTTTGCAACAACCTTGTGCAAAGTTGATATAGCATGGAAACGGCAGGATTGTATTTGCTCTGTAATGATAAAGTTCAGCATTATTAACCCTTACAAGAATTGCAGAGTGGAATAAAATGAGTGAATAAAAGGACTGAAACATGAGGCAATTATATTTTGATGAAAGGTGTCGGCAGGTGGTTGAGTTTCCACTTTGCCTACTTTATTTTTCACTGATGCCGCAAATTATATTACCGCGGATCATTATACTGCAGTATATAAAGAAATCGAAGCTGTAGAAGTTTTTTTCAAACAAACTGGACATTTTTGTTTAAACTTGTGATTTTGAAGAAGTTTTTAAGATGCAGTTTAACCATGTAAAGCCTGAACCATTAACCCTTTCATGCATTTGCCACTCCAGTGGACAGTTCTTCTCCAGCTGTTCTCTTTGTATATTCATGGGTTTTGATATTTTAGTTCCATATCAGCCAACACAGTGGACACTTATGCACCATCCCGTACACTGACATTCAGACCATTACTGTAACTTTGCTGTTCTTGATAAACCTGATCTGCACTAACATGTTTAAGTGTAAATCAATTGTTATTTGTTAGACAAGAAGTTGTTTGTTTGTTTGTTTGTTTTTTGCATATCTCCATGAAGTGAGTAATTACTAGCATTAGAATATGTTAAAATGTGAGAAGACATCAGATTAGCAGCATTAAAAATGTTTTTATTTTATTGTTTTCATGTCACTTTCTGATATTGGGTTTTAAACTTATGTTTCTTTACTTCAAAAATTAAATGCATGGATATTTTTTTAATTCCGTAGGGAAAAAAAAAACTTGATCGCATTGTTTTTTTCATGCCTAAGGAGGAATAAAAACACTGAAGAAAAAAATCTTGACTAAGGTTCTCACAATTCATGCATGAAAGGGTTAACTTACTGACAGAAAATTCCAGTGCTTTGAAACTGGAGCCTTTATTGGTCCTTCTGAACAACCCCCCAATTTTTTTTTTCCAATATCAATTTCCATGTATGACTTTTAAATTTGTATCATATTTGATACGTCGGGTCTCAATGCACAAATACTATTATTTTTGAACAAACAAAAACAAAACATAATATAACACAAACATGTCTAACAAACAGGTAATTCCTTTTCAAAATTGTCAAAGTTCTTTCTCCTTCCTCATTAATGACAGTCTTGTAGAGTCGCTGGAAAGGCCTCTGGTAATAATAATAATAATAATAATAATAATAATAATAATAATAATAATAATAGCTTTATTTATATAGCACCTTTTTAAAACAAAGTTTACAAAGTGCTTTTGACAGACAAGTAAAGGGCACAACAGCAGGATACAAGATGTAAGTAAAAACACTAAATCAAAAGCAACACAGTAGGAGAGATGTGTACAACAATGCAGAAACATGACACTTCAAATAAATTAAATGAATCGGAATAAAGAGAGCAGGGAGAACGTAACATGATGCTGTCAAATCAATGCAAAAATAAAGGCGTGAGATAAAACATCATGTATGAGAATATAAACCAACAATCAAACAGGAAAAGATGGTGAATGAATTCCTCCCCCCTGGTGGATTATCCGTGTATTGCATGTATCTAATTGTATACATCAGGTTTTTCAAAACAAAAAATATCACACTGATCATGTAGAGGGCTTCAAAACTCATGTATCAAATATGGTACGTTTGGTGTTATAGGGTTAAAAATATGAAAATACCTGATTTTCACTTAAAAATGCAAAATACTTTGTTGTTAGTATACATTATATTAACTGTCAATCAACCCTGAGCAGTGTAAAGAGAAGTAGATAATATTATGTATTTTGTTGTTTTTTTTTCTTTTATGCATGATTTTGCCCTGTTTTCTTTTCTTTAACAAGTTTGTAGGTTTATTGCGTAATTCGTTTTTTTTGTATTGTGTCTGTGTGGTTCTTTATGTCTAAGTGCATGTATATGTAAATGTATGATTCAATAAAATTATATATTTAAAAAAAAAAAAAGTAAAATACAGAGCATAATATAAGAGTAAATGGTGATAAATCAATTAAGAACGGTTAAAAATAGTAAAAAAAAAAAAAAAAATCATTTAGAAAATGCCACAAATGCAGCACTGGGTCTTTATGGGTTAATTTCTGAGGGACAGGGTGTCTTTGTAACTCAGTGTCATAATATTTATTTATTTATTTTTATTCATTTATAACCTTTATTTAAACTTGGAGATATATTGACGACGCAACCTCATTTACAATAGAGTTGAGACAAAACAAAACTTTTGAAACATGCAATAAAGTAAATACCAAAAAGTAAATGTGACAAAGATGAATTAAAAACAGTGAAGTCTACTTAAAAACAGGAAAGGTTGGAGGTAAAATAAGATGCAATTCTGGATTTAAAACACACAATATTTGAAACATTCAGTCCCATATCAGAAGTACCAAAAAGTAAAAGTGATAAAGATGAACTAAAAACAAAGACATCTACTTCAAAACAGGAGCAGCTGGAGGTAAAATAAGAAGTGATTAAGGATTGAAATGGTCCTAATGATAAAAGTGTGGTAAGTTTCAGATGGAGAGTATAGAGCAGGGGTGTCCAAACTTTTTTTAAAGAGGGCCAGATCTGATAATGTGGAGATTGCCAGGGGCCAGTGGTCCCTTCAGACATTTTTTAAACAGTAAAAATTACGTATAAAAGCGCTGTACTACAACAATTTTATTTTCATTGTCACTATATATATATATATATATATATATATATATATATATTGGGGCGACACGGTGGTGCAGTGGTTAGCACTCGTGCCTCACAGCAAGAAGGTCCTGGGTTCGATTCCAACACCAGTCGACGGGGGGTGGGACCTTTCTGTGTGGAGTTTGCATGTTCTCCCTGTGTCTGCGTGGGTTCTCTCCGGGTACTCCGGCTTCCTCCCACAATCCAAAAACATGCACTAATAGGTTAATTGGTTAATCTAAATTGCCCATAGGTGTGAATGTGAGAGTGATTGTTTGTCTCTATATGTTCAGCCCTGCGATGAACTGGTGACTTGTCCAGGGTGGACCCCGCCTTCGCCCCTATGTAGCTGGGATAGGCTCCAAGAGACCCCCGTGACCCTAGTGAGGATAAAGCGGGTTCAGAAAATGAATGAATGAATGAATGTCACAATATCATTTTTTAAAATGGCAATGTAACCAAATCTAAGCAACTCAGGTGTGAACAAATTAAAAAAAAAAAAAAAAAAAAAAAACATTTCTGCCTTCCTTTCACATCTGGAGTCAGAAAACATAGAACAAACTGTGTGGAGTATCTTAAACGTCCAAGAAGTTGATAAAATTCTTAACCCCACATTCATTTTAAACATGACTTATATGAGTAATCATTACTGATATTTTACTCAGTAATGCAAAGTCTGTTAACATTTAAGATGAAAACATATGACTCTTACTCTTGTCTTTCACAAAATCAATCAGAAAGTAATATTTTGTGTCACATCTACAAGTACACAACACCAGCAGTTAGAGGCAACTAACCTGGCAACTTGGTAGCCTGCCCTGGTGGTGAATTCACTGAACTCACAGGTTCACATGAAGAGTCACTGTTTTAAGTTTAAAGCAGCTTGAATTTGCTTCACTTTTTCGGAACGCTCACTCCCTGCTAGCTTGTCGTATGCGTTAGCATGTTTTGTCTGCTCGTGTCTCTTTTACATTGAATTCCTTAAACAAGACAACAGTCTCTTGACAAATTAGGCAAACACAATCACCTCGATCTTCAGTGAAAAAAAATTGTAATTCCCATCTCTCCTGGAAGCGGCGGCCCTCACTGTCAACTTCGTTTTTTTTATTTACAGGCGCCGTGGTTAGAAATTAGCAAAAAAGGTTCACGGCAAAGTCACAGAGCCAGATATTTAGAGTGGTGCTGCCACCATGAGGTGAAAGGAGAAACTGCATTTTGAACCTTTTATGATTCATGTACTCGGTTCAACAGTCCAAGCGGGCCATAAATAATACATTCTAAAACCCAAGCTGTGGGCCGTATAAAATCTGACTGCGGGCTGTGATTGGCCCCCGGGCCGGACTTTGCACATGCCTGGTATAGAGAGTTGGAGATAAACTGAAACTGAGTCCAGGCCATAATCAGATCCGAACCAAAATGTACTCCTTTGTTTAGTTTTGTTCCTCGAAATACCAAAGGTCATTACTGCGTTTCTAAATCCCAGCATTCAGTGCTTCAGTTGAAAGAGAAGTGCTTTCTTTGTCCTCAGTTTGTCACTTCAGACGCTGTGAGAGTGGGTGACGCTTGCTTGTCTCTCGCTGTTTTGTTTTTTTTTGTTCTAGTTGGAGGACTTATCCAATGCCACCCATGAGGGTCTATCAGGACTAAAGAAACGTGTCAGAAACCAGACGCACATCACAAGCCTTTCTCTTATACCGTCAAGTCTGCACTGTGTGAAGGGCAAACAGGCAGATTAATGTAAGGCAGTTTGTTGGAGTGGACTTTATATACAGTGGGTTTCCAGAAGTTTCTTTAACCCTTTATAGGACACTTATAAAAATACTCAGAAATTCATCATTTCAACCTTAGTGTGTTATTGGAGGACAGAACAAGACTTTATTACTTTTGTGAAATTTTTCAAAATTTTTTATTGTTGTGTAGAAAATCAAGGTCGGTGAAGTTACCATATTTGGTTCCTTGCCAATACGTGGCAAAAAAAAAAAAAAAAAATCCAAGATGCATATATAAACTAGAAGCACTCGGAGAGCGCAGACCTCCACCGATCACCACCAAAATTTAATCAATTGTTCCTTGTGCCAGTATCTACATTTCCTGAAAATTTCATCAAAATCTGTCCGTAATGTTTTGAGTTATCTTGCTAACAGACAAACAAACAAACAGACAAACCCCGATGAAAATATAACCTTCTTGGTGGAGGTAAAATTAAAATAAAAACACATGTAAAGTGAAAGGAACATGTATTTTAGAACATTAGAAGATCACTTATAACATTAGACCAACATAAGAGCTTTTGTTGTCATGTAGAAAATGAGGGTCTGTGAAGATACCATATTTGATTCTTTACCTGTAAGTGACAAAAAAAAATAAAAAAAAAAATCCAAGAAGTAGATATAAAAAAAAAAAATACAAGAAAAACACATGTAAGGTGAAATGAACATGTATTTTTGAACATTAGAACAACATCAGTGCTGATCCAGACCCCTGTCCACATCCACATTCTCCCTTTGAACATCAGTCCTTACATTAGTACCATTACTTCATGGTACCTAACAAAGCAGGTACACTCACTGTTCATGCAGAGGTGGACCTTACAGACCCTGGAGACCACATTGGACCTGAGATTACTAACTCACTGTCCTCACTGGAACTGGTGCTGTCACTGTCTTGTAATGTGTGTGGAAATTACCAAAAATAGTCATTTGCCTGATAAAGGGTTAAAGCATCTTCATCAAACCAGGCACACCATGAATCAACAAATGGTAACTTAGCAAAGACAGTAACATCCCATAAGAGCTGAAACGATTAATTGACTCAAAGTGATCTAAAAAAAAAATCATTCAACCACAATTCTTCTGAATCACAGCTTTGTTTCCTTCATTTCTCTGCCGTTAAACATTGGTTCCACTGTTGTGTTTCACACAGACGCTTATTGTGACGCACAAAGAAGCTTCAGTTCAGGAAAACTGCAATAGAATATTTCCCTTCAATCAATTCGAGTCGATTAATCGAATCGTGTTCGACTGGTGTTGGAATCAGACCCAGGACTATCTTGTTGTAAGGTGCGAGTGCTAACCACCACCGTGTCGCCCTTAATTTTCCAATTTTTTTTCTTTTTTCATATTTTACTTTATTTTATTATTATTATTTTTCTTTCGACACACTTTATACAGGTATCTATATCAATATGTAAGTCAAAGCATTGGCCTCTTTTTTTGTTTGTTTGTTTGTTGAAAAGCCAATAAAAGTTTAAGTAAAAAAAAAATAAAAATCCAGTTCATATCCAATACATTGCTACATTTGGCAGAACTTCAGCATATATGGTAGTGTATGTATGTATATAATACCTTTTTTCTCTTTTTCACTTGTGAAGGCAAACACTTCTGTTTTTCTATATTCTTATTCTTATTTTTTATTTTTGATATCTGCTTCTTTTAACTGTTTGCACCAACAGAACCATGACAAATTCCTTGTAATGTAAAAATTACTTGGCAATAAATCTGATTCTGAGCTCTGTTTTAACACTCATGATAATTTAGATAATTTTTTAATTCTGCAAAATAGAGCTGCAACTGATTAATCGATTAGGTGCTTGAAGCGAATGCAAAAATTCACAATTGGATTAATCGTCTCGAATTGATTGAAGGGAAATATTCTATTGCAGTTTTCCTGAATTGAAGCCTCTTTGTGCATCACAATAAGCGTCCGTGTGAAACGCAACAGTGGAACCAATGTTTAACAGCAGAGAAATAAAGGAAACAAAGCTTTGATTCAGGAGAATTGTGGTTGAATGATTTATTTATTTATTTTTTTTTTTAATCACTTTGAGTCGATTAATCATTTCAGCTCTACTGCAAAGTAAAAATACACTTTACAGCCCCTTTAATGTGAGGCACAGTGACAAAAAACCCACCTGTCAGATATACTAACAATTATTATACGATGAAAGTCCACTCTACATTATTAAACACTAGAAACAAACCTTCTTTTACTACAGAGCATAAAGCCAGTGTCTGATTTCACTTTCAGTATTGTCTGACTTTTTGAAGAACAAAACACTAATAATAAAATAAAAAACAGAACAAAACAGCGACAACAAAGAAAAGATATTTCAGATTCTTTAGATTTGTTTGCCGCCTATAATCCATCATCGTCCTTATTGATATTTCAGTGAGGAAATAATCTAGTCTTTCTGAAGATGTCGACCTAAAATCTGTCTGGAAGGAGCAGCGTGTCTTGCATGTGAATGGAGGCCTGGCATATAAAAAATAACAAACCCAGCCATATTCTGTAAAAACAACAAACAAAAAAAAGAAAAAAACTTGCTACAGAATTGGTGAAGCAGCTTTCGGGCTCTTAGGACAGATGGTAAAACAAAAAAGGGAAAAC
Source organism: Sphaeramia orbicularis (assembly GCF_902148855.1). NCBI lineage: Eukaryota > Metazoa > Chordata > Actinopteri > Kurtiformes > Apogonidae > Sphaeramia > Sphaeramia orbicularis. The sequence goes on along the minus strand of NC_043963.1, from coordinate 13,762,881 downwards.
ATCAGATTGCAGGTTACAATGAACAGAAGCGCTCAAAGACGAGAGAAAGCAAAACAGTCTTATTCAAGCAAATGATAGGCATTATTACAGAAAACTTGGCAATGATGGTTGTGGCAGCATTTCAGATGGTGGAATTTTTCCAAAGGCAGTGAAGAGCTCTGAAGAAGCAGGTGTTTTGTTTTTTTTTAATTATTCTTATAATTGTGCATTGATTCCTCAGATAAGAGTAAAGAAACGGTGCCTAAGGGCTTTCACTTATGCAATTACAGCTGATTCCTGAAGCTGGAGTGGCAGTATCCAAAAACTGCTGAAACACCTGATCTGTTTTAGTAGCTGCTTAGACCTGAGTACAAACTTTACTGTGATTACAGGGTGGGGAAGCAAAATTTACAATATTTTGAGGTAGGGATTGAAAGACAGTGTATGACCAATTAGTTTATTGAAAGTCATGAGAATTTATTTGCCACAAGAAAATTGACATAATAGAAAATGTTTTTATTCTATGTGTCCTCCTTCTTTCTCAATAACTGCCTTCACACACTTCCTGAAACTTGCGCAAGTGTTCCTCAAATATTCGGGTGACAACTTCTCCCATTCTTCTTTAATAGTATCTTCCAGACTTTCTCGTAATAGTTTTGCTCATAGTCATTCTCTTCTTTCCATTATAAACAGTCTTTATGGACACTCCAACTATTTTTGAAATCTCCTTTGGTGTGACGAGTGCATTCAGCAAATCACACACTCTTTGACGTTTGCTTTCCTGATTACTCATATGGGCAAAAGTTTCTGAAAAGGTATGGATAATAGTGTTAGGTATGATTATGACATCAATATATGTTTGGTTTCAAAACAACTGACGTAGTGCCTGCTGAGAAAAAACAACTAAATGTTCATTGTAAATTTTGCTTCCCCACCCTGTATGTGTCCTTCTTTCTCAATAACTGCCTTCACACGCTTCCTGAAACTTGCGCAAGTGTTCCTCAAATATTCGGGTGACAACTTCTTCCATTCTTCTTTAATAGTATCTTTAAGAAAGTCGACATTGCTGTGTGATGTTCTATTGGTAGCATGTTCTAAAACGCCCCAAATAGCAGAATCCAGAGGGTTTAGATCTGGGCTAGAAGGCGGACATAAACATGATTCCCAAAAATTGCTGAAGTTGGATTTGTTGCTGTTGTCAACAAGTGTTTTGGTGTTCTTGTGTAAGATTTTAACTTCAAATCATATTTTACTGCATTTCTAACGGTCTTGTTGTCTACCTCTAGTTCAATTGCCATTTTTCTCATGGATTTGGTTGGATCCTTTAGGATTTTGGATTTGAGAGCTTTAATAAAAGCTTTGGTACGTTTTTTGTTGCTTCCTCCACTTCCAGACTTTCTCGTAATAGTTTTGCTCATAGTCATTCTCTTCTTTCCATTATAAACAGTCTTTATGGACACTCCAACTATTTTTGAAATCTCCTTTGGTGTGACGAGTGCATTCAGCAAATCACACACTCTGTGACGTTTGCTTTCCTGATTACTCATATGGGCAAAAGTTTCTGAAAAGGTATGGATAATAGTGTTAGGTATGATTATGACATCAATATATGTTTGGTTTCAAAACAATTGACGTAGTGCCTGCTGAGAAAAAACAACTAAATGTTCATTGTAAATTTTGCTTCCCCACCCTGTATATCATAGATTAACCCAGGGGTGTCAAACATGTGGCCCGGGGGCCAAATCCCGCCCGCGAAAGGGTCCAGTCCGGCCCTTGGGATGAATTTGTGAAATGCAAAAAATTACACTAAGATATGAACAATCCTTTTAGTTCAGGTTCCACATTCAGACCAATTCAATCTCAAGTGGGCAGGACCAGTAAAATACTATCCTAATAACATGTAAATAATGACAACTCCAAATTTTTCTCTTTGTAAATGTAAATATTTTCATGTATTTACACTAAAACAAAGTATAATTTTGCAAAAAATGTCAATAACCTGTAATGTCTTACGAGAAGTAAGTGCAATTTTAACAAGATTCTGTCTGGTTGATGATGTCCTCCCCTCTTTGGGCTCTGCGTGCTGGGCTCCACCCCCCCACCCCCCATAGCCATATTAATTTAAATTTATTCATATAAACTCAAAACACATAGTAACTGATACAAATACATTGTTACAAATATTAAATTATTTAACTAGTAGTATTGTGACTGCCTCCGCCGCTACCGCTGCCACAATAATTCTAGCAAATTAGGCTACTGGTATTATTAAATATTTTTGTATTATTACAACAATTATTATTTTCCCCCTCACTCCCCCCTCTCTCTTTCTCACTTTCATTTGCACCCCCCTCTTCCCCTTTTCCCTATCACCCCTAACCGAGCTATATGGTTTAGTTGCTATTTACATTTATGATCTTTTTCTTTGTAATATGACATTGTTGTTGTTGTTGTTTGTCAATACTCTGTCATTGTTGTTGTTTTTGGTTTGTTTGTTTGTTTGTTTGTTTGTTTGAGTTTCCCTTTGTTTATGTGTTGTTGTTGTTTTTCTGTCCACATTGTCTTGTTAACTATCACTAAAAAAAAAAAAAAAAAACAAGATTCTGTCTGTTACTCAATGTTTTGTGTGTTTGTAGATCCACTGAGATCTGTAAATTATAATGTACATGTGGAAATGATAAACTGAGACAGGATATTGTTAAACTTACGCTTATTTTTTCAGTTTATTCATTTTATTCACATCTTTTGAAAGGATAGTTTGTAGATGTAAACCTTTTCATAATGTAAATTTACTTTTTTCACTCTAAACATAGAGAAAAGTTTAGAGTTGACATTATTTATATATTATTATGTTAATATTTTACTGGTTCGGCCCACTTCAGGTCAAATTTAGCTGAATCTGGTCCCTGAACTAAAATGAGTTTGACACCCCTGCCTTAACCCATAAAGACCCAAACAGCCACCAGTGACCAAAACTATTTAGTCATGTAAACTGTTTAATACCTGTTGATCCACTAATTCTATCAATACATGTAAATAATTGGTGTAAAATACAGTTTGTCATCTTTTCACGGTCATCAGATATGACCCATTTGGATGTTCAGAGGCTCCATAGTTACCGTGGAAACACCGTCATCTTCTACAACATTGATTCACCAGTAAAACCCATGGAGTTGGATCAGTGACAGAGGATGGAGACACTAGTTTTATGTTCAGTTAATGATAGATTTTACAGAAAAAGTCGCATTTTCTTCAGTTTTGTCTGGTTCCGATATTATAATTGTTTAACTGTAGCTTTGATAGTTGTCAAAGATCCTGAATAGCTCAGTTGGTAGAACATCAGGCTTATATTAGGGTTCAGGGATCAAGTCTCTGATTGTGTGTTAGATTTTTTGTTTGTTTTTTTTTTTCCTTCAGAACAAAATCTTCACTATGTAAATATATAAATATCTTAAAATTCTGTGCTTAAATTTTTGTACTTTAAGAACATTTATTTCTACCCACCGTTCTTTTGCACTGGTGTGTTGCATATTGCTGCTGTAAACTGTCAAATTTCCCCATGGTGAGATTAATAAAGTCTTATCTTATCTTATCTTATGTTACATGATCAGTGAATTAAATATAGGAAAAAATCTGATTTTTACATTTAAAAAAAACAACAAACACACCTCAAAATACAGAGGATAATATTACAGTAAATGGTGATAAGTTACTTAAAGGAGTGATATTTTGCTTTTTTAAATGGAATCATGTCATACCCGCAGCCAGACGTTAGTCTGGTCTCGTCTGTCTTTTATGTTTTGTTTGTCGTTTCCTGTTTTATTTTGTTAAGTTTCCCCTCATGTGTCTTGTCTGTCGTCTTTACTTCCTGTTCTCTGTTCTCCCTGACCTCTTACCTGATTACCTGTCTCCGCCCTGATTTGCTCCACCTGTGTCTAGTTGTCTTCCCTCCCTTTTGTGTATTTAAACCCTGTCCTTTCCCCTTGTCAGTCGCCAGTTTGTAACTCTCGTAGTTCTTACCAGCGTCTTGACCTCGTTTGTTCGTTTTGCCTGCCTGTTGTGACCTTTTTTGGATTCCTCGGTTTTTTGCCTACTGCCTGCTCCCTGTCGGTTTTTGTCTGCCTCATCTGGTTTCCTGGTTTCGATCTTCTCGCCCTGACTTTCTGGTACGTGAGTATTTGTCTAGCCCTTATGTCCTGTTGCCTGAGTGATAGGCTGCCTGTGCATGACCTGTTTCCGTCCCTGACCTCCCTTTGCTTTTCCCCAGTCGGGGAAAATACCCCAACGCCGCTCGGGGAGACGGGCTGCCGCCCTCGAACCGGAGGACGAATCAGAGGAGGATATCTCCAACCATTATCCTCAAGATTCTGTCATTATTATTATTCTTTCACCTGTGTGTGAATAATAAATCCATTGAACCTTATTTTTGTGTCCGAGTTACTGCATTTGGATTCAGTGTTTGTACTAGCCGCATTACAGTACAAACTGGCCATAAAATGAATCCAGCAGAACTCACACAGGTCAAGGAGGCTATCCAGTCCCAGGGGCACAGGCTGGGTGGACATGAGCAGGTTCTCCACACCCTCCTCGATAAAATGAACCAGCTCACTACTCAGGTCACCCAACTCACCAGTACCCAAGCTGCGGCTGCAGCTGCGTCAGGCGAGAATCGGGCCGCTACCCCGCCAGTTCGAGACTCGGTTGAGCCGAACATTCCGGCGCCATCCAAATATTCTGGTAATCCTGATACCTGTCATGATTTTTTCACCCAGCTCCAGTTAATTTTTGCTTCCCAGCCCGTTCGATTTGCTAAAGACTCTGTTAAGATTGCCTATGTGGCCAGCCTGTTGGAAGGCCCTCCTTTAAGCTATTTCAATGCCCTTTTTGAGCAAAATTCCCCTGCTGTTCAGTCTTTTTCGACCCTTGTATCAGAACTTAAGAGGGTTTATGACCACCCGGTTCGGAGCCAATTTGCTGGTCATCAGCTCATGAGGCTTAGACAGGGAGATATGACAATCAGGCAGTATGTGAGTGCCTTTCGTTCCCTAGCGGTTGAATCGGGGTGGAACAACCAGGCCCTGATTACCGCTTTTTTGACCGGCCTAAGTCGTTCTGTTGGCCGGGAGATGGCGCTTCGCCAACAGCTGCACTCCTTAGACGACGTCATCACCGAGGCTATCCGGGTCGCAGATCAAGAGTCTGTGTGGCAGTCAGAAGAACCCGAGGTCCGCACTCCGACTAGCAAGGGACCTGGTCGTGAGGTGGTTCGTTCCCCAGTTGCTGAGTCCAGCAGCAATAAAGACGAGCCGATGCAACTGGGCCGGGCTCACATCTCGGCTGCTGAACGCCGACGACGTTTGGTTGAAGGCCTCTGTTTATACTGCGGACAAGGAGGGCACAGAGTCAGCAGCTGTGCCTTAAGACCAGATGCTAAGACAGGTGAGGGGTTGCTACTGAGCCGAACTGTTTGTCTGTCCACTGTCACTCGTCCGTTGCCTGTGGTTCTTCTGTGCTCTGATTCTCTGTCTCTCCAGCACCCCGTCCTGATCGATTCCGGTTCCGACACTAATCTTATGGACCAGAACCTGGTACTTAAGTTGGGACTCAGCTCTACTCCTATCCAGCGTCCACTAGAAGCTCGAGCCCTGGATGATCACGTGATCTGCAGGATAACCCACTGTACTGAGCCGGTCGCTGTGCAGTTCATGGACGGACACACTGAGAACATCAGTTTTCATATTTACAACTCAGACACTCAGCCACTCATCCTGGGTTATCCTTGGTTGCAGAAACACGAACCTTTTATTGATTGGGGCACGGGGGAGGTTTATTCGTGGGGTAAAGAATGTGGAGCTCGTTGCAAGTTTGTTAAGTTACCTGTTTGTCCTCCCAAGATGCCTCAGATCTCCGTGGCCCCGGTTAGTGTTCCTCAGGAGGAGGATAAAGACTTTCCTGCACTAGAAAAAGTTCCTCCATGTTACCATGACCTTAAGGAGGTATTCAGTAAGTCTAAGGCTACGGCCCTACCTCCTCATCGCCCTTATGACTGTTCTATTGAATTACGACCTGGTACTTCTCCTCCTAAAGGGAGATTATATTCCCTGTCCGGCCCAGAGAACCTGGCTATGAAAAAGTATATAGACGAGTCCCTGGCAGCTGGGTTAATTTGGCCCTCGTCGTCGCCTGCAGGAGCAGGCTTCTTTTTTGTTGATAAGAAGGATAAGTCTCTAAGACCATGCATAGACTATAGGGGGCTTAACGACATTACAATTCGTAACAGATATCCTTTGCCGCTGATGTCATCAGCATTCGAACTGTTACACGGGGCCAAAATTTTCTCCAAACTAGACCTTCGCAATGCTTACCACTTGGTTAGGATTAGAGAAGGAGATGAGTGGAAGACAGCCTTCAACACCCCCAGTGGCCACTACGAGTACCTGGTAATGCCTTTTGGCCTCACCAACGCCCCTGCTGTTTTCCAGGCCCTTGTTAACGACGTGCTCAGGGATATGCTAAATGTGTTTGTGTTTGTATATCTGGACGACATTCTGATTTTTTCCCCAGACGAGGAGACACACATTCAACATGTTCGCCAGGTGCTTCAAAGGCTACTCGCCAACCAATTATTCGTCAAGGCAGAAAAGTGCGAGTTCCACCAGCCCACGGTTTCTTTTCTGGGATTCATCATTTCTGAGGGAAGCGTCCAGATGGACCCTGAGAAGGTTAGTGCGGTGAGGGAGTGGCCTACTCCTGTTTCCCGGAAGGATGTTCAAAGGTTTCTTGGCTTCGCTAACTTTTATAGAAAGTTTATTCGGGGGTTCAGCAGTGTGGCTGCCCCTCTGCATTCTCTCACCTCTTCCAAGTCTGCATTCAGGTGGAGTCCGGAAGCTGATAAGGCGTTTTACCGCCTAAAGGGGGCGTTCTCCACCGCCCCTGTCCTGTCCGTCCCTGATCCAGCTCTGCAGTTTGTGGTGGAAGTCGATGCCTCTGATTTGGGAGTGGGGGCTGTCATATCTCAACGCTCCCCTGCTGACAATAGGCTCCACCCCTGCGCCTATCTGTCAAAGAGACTGTCTCCAGCTGAGAGGAATTATGACATTGGTAATCGTGAGCTGTTGGCCATCAAGGTGGCGTTGGAGGAATGGCGGCATTGGCTGGAGGGGACGGATGTGCCGTTTCTCATTTGGACTGATCATAAGAACCTCGAATACCTCCGATCGGCTAAGCGCCTCAACTCCCGTCAGGCCAGGTGGGCTCTATTTTCACTCGCTTCAACTTCACCCTTTCCTACCGTCCTGGCTCCAAGAATGGGAAGCCGGACGCTCTCTCCAGGGTCTTCTCTCCTGACGCATCTGTTTCTGAACCTGAAACTATTCTACCCAGTTCCTGTATGGTGGGGGCTTTTCAATGGGGTGTTGAAAGATTGGTTATGGAGGCCCTGAATGACTGTGAGATCCCGGATGGCATACCGCCAGACCGCCTGTTTGTCCCTCCTCACCTCCGCCCCCAGGTGATCCAGTGGGGCCACGCTTCCAAGATGGCGTGCCACCCCGGGGTGAAGAGGACCCTGTTTGTGCTAAAGCAACGTTTTTGGTGGACAGCCATGGAGAAGGACGTCGCAGAATACGTGGCCGCCTGTCCTGTATGTGCTGTCAATAAGACCTCCAATAAGTCTCCCATGGGGGAGCTGCGGCCGTTACCTATCCCCAAACGACCCTGGTCGGACATTGCTCTGGACTTCGTGACTGGTTTGCCCTTGTCCAATGGTAACACAGTTGTTCTTTCTGTAGTGGATAGGTTCTCTAAGATGGTGCACTTTATTCCCCTACCTAAGCTCCCTTCAGCTAAGGAAACGGCAGAGGCGCTGTTAACTCATGTTTTTCGCCTCCATGGTTTCCCTAGAGACGTGGTCTCCGATAGGGGGCCTCAGTTCATTGCTAGTTTTTGGAAAGCCTTTTGTTCTCTCGTTGGTGCTTCTGTCAGTTTGTCTTCTGGTTTTCACCCGCAGACCAACGGCCAAACGGAAAGGCTTAATCAGGTCCTGGAGGTGGGTCTCCGTGTGTTGGCTTCTCAGAACCCCGCCTCCTGGAGTCGTCATCTGGTGTGGGTGGAGTTTGCTCACAACTCGCTTCCCAGTGCTTCTTCTGGTCTTTCACCTTTTCACGTGGTGTATGGTTATCAGCCGCCCTTGTTTCCTTCACTGGAGAAGGAAGTGGGCGTGCCTTCGGCCTTGGCTCTAATCCACAGATGCAAGAGGACCTGGACTCGAGCTAGACAAGCCCTGTTGAAGGCTTCAGGCCGTTACAAGACCTCGGCGGATTCACGTAGAAGCCCCGCTCCCGTTTACCATCCGGACCAGCGGGTTTGGCTGTCGGCCAAACATCTTCCTCTTCGTATTGAGAGTTGCAAGTTGGCACCCAGGTTTGTAGGTCCATTTCCTATCTCGAAAATAATTAATCCTGTTTCTGTACGCCTTAAACTGCCAAGGTCTATGAGGATCCATCCCACGTTTCATGTGAGCCAAATCAAACCCGTTAAAGACAGCCACCTGGTCCTGCCCACCCAACCTCCACCTCCTCCTCGGATGATTGATGGGGATCCAGCCTACACGGTCCGACGTCTTATGGCTGCTCGTCGGCGAGGGAGAGGGTTCCAGTACCTCGTGGATTGGGAGGGTTATGGACCTGAGGAACGCTCCTGGGTGCCGGCTTCCCGGATTCTGGACCCGGACCTGATACGACAGTTCCATCGGAGTCATCCTGATGTCCCTGGTCCGTCTGGTGCCGTCCCTAGGAGGGGGGGTACTGTCATACCCGCAGCCAGACGTTAGTCTGGTCTCGTCTGTCTTTTATGTTTTGTTTGTCGTTTCCTGTTTTATTTTGTTAAGTTTCCCCTCATGTGTCTTGTCTGTCGTCTTTACTTCCTGTTCTCTGTTCTCCCTGACCTCTTACCTGATTACCTGTCTCCGCCCTGATTTGCTCCACCTGTGTCTAGTTGTCTTCCCTCCCTTTTGTGTATTTAAACCCTGTCCTTTCCCCTTGTCAGTCGCCAGTTTGTAACTCTCGTAGTTCTTACCAGCGTCTTGACCTCGTTTGTTCGTTTTGTCTGCCTGTTGTGACCCTTTTTGGATTCCTCGGTTTTTTGCCTACTGCCTGCTCCCTGTCGGTTTTTGTCTGCCTCATCTGGTTTCCTGGTTTCGATCTTCTCGCCCTGACTTTCTGGTACGTGAGTATTTGTCTAGCCCTTATGTCCTGTTGCCTGAGTGATAGGCTGCCTGTGCATGACCTGTTTCCGTCCCTGACCTCCCTTTGCTTTTCCCCAGTCGGGGTAAATACCCCAAACGCCGCTCGGGGAGACGGGCTGCCGCCCTCGAACCGGAGGACGAATCAGAGGAGGATATCTCCCACCTTTATCCTCAAGATTCTGTCATTATTATTATTCTTCCACCTGTGTGTGAATAATAAATCCATTGAACCTTATTTTTGTGTCCGAGTTACTGCATTTGGATTCAGTGTTTGTACTAGCCGCATTACAAATCATGCATTTTAAAACATTTCCCTGTGTATTCCCTGTAGATCCACTGTGATCTGTACGTTGTTATCCACATGTGTAAATGATAAACTGAGGCCGAATATTGATAAAATTGCACTTATTTTTCTTTGGCTAAAATGAATATAAAGATAGCTTTGCAGCACCTGGAGGGTACAAATTCAAAATTGATGAACTGTTAGGGTCCAAATACACAAATAAATAAACCAAAGACTAATAAAAGTGAGTTTAGCTAAATATGAGCCCTTTAATGTTTGAGAAAACCTGTTTTTACTTGTGGTTTTATCTATTTCTTAGTTGTCCGTATGCAGTCATGGTGTGCTGCTGTGTGCACACTTGACCTTGTATTGTGTCCTCCATTTTATCTGCAGACAGAACATCTACAGCCCATGGTTCATCGACTCTTTTTTTGCCAAATATATCTGTTTGTGTCTCCTTTAACAATGTGTGCACATGCGTCGGTTGCTCAGACCATGTAAACTTTCAATACCTCAAAGTGCATTCAGAACTAGATTGTTCAATCCCCTGTAAGTTCTCCGAGCTCATATGATCAATACGTAAACACTGTGTAATACATCTGGAGAGTCCACTGGAGTTTTACTCAACATCCTCAAGGCGATTCTCCTTCAGTTTGATTGAACATTCCAAATCAATTAATACTGAAGCTTTCAGAGCAAACCTGTTCATATTAAATATTGAGTTTGGGTTCATTCAGTATTTTTTTTTTCCTGTAGCTATGACTCTTCACATCCACCAGGTCATCAATAGCCTGTTTTAGGTATAGGATTACATTTGACCTGTGTTTAAACTAATGTACTTTGGCTTGTGTTTCAGCCACAAGCTAAACACAGAAACTAGAATATGTATGTTCCATCTCAAATGAAGTCGAGAGTGTGGAACAGCCTCACACCTGTTCATATAGAAGTCAAAAAAGGAGTAGACACACAGAATGTTGAAGTAGCAGTAGGGATGGGAATTGTTCAGAATTTAACGATTCCGATTCCATTGTCGATATTGCTTATCGATACGATTCCTAATCGATTCTCTTATCGATTCTCTTTGGGTGAGGGAATAAAAGAGTACAAACGGGTGTGTCTGCATGAACTGTCTTTTATATTTCCATCTCTGCACAGAAAATATAACATATGTAGTATGTACAGGGTGGGGAAGCAAAATTTACAACGAACATTTAGTTGTTTTTTCTCAGCAGGCACTACGTCAATTGTTTTGAAACCAAACATATATTGATGTCATAACCATACCTAACACTATTATCCATACCTTTTCACAAACCTTTGCCCATATGAGTAATCAGGAAAGCAAACGTCAAAGAGTGTGTGATTTGCTGAATGCACTTGTCACACCAAAGGAGATTTCAAAAATAGTTGGAGTGTCCATAAAGACTGTTTATAATGGAAAGAAGAGAATGACTATGAGCAAAACTATTACGAGAAAGTCTGGAAGATACTATTAAAGAAGAATGGGAGAAGTTGTCACCCGAATATTTGAGGAACACTTGCGCAAGTTTCAGGAAGTGTGTGAAGGCAGTTACTGAGAAAGAAGGAGGACACATAGAATAAAAACATTTTCTATTATGTCAATTTTCTTGTGGCAAATAAATTCTCATGACTTTCAATAAACTAATTGGTCATACACTGTCTTTCAATCCCTGCCTCAAAATATTGTAAATTTTGCTTCCCCACCCTGTGCAAATGAAATGATGTTGCTGCAGTACTTTCTCACTCCACTACTTGCTTGGCCAGGTCCATTTAAGATAAGATAAAATATACTTTATTGATCCCCCAAGGGGGAAATTCAAGTGTGTGCAGCAGCACAAGATAGTATGTGTCAATACAATAGAAAAAGAGAAAAAACATAAACAATACAAACAAGTTAGTTCAAGTGACTAAAGTGTCAAAAATAGCAATAATAATGAGGATAAAGTAGTAAGCATGTAGTAGGTGACTTTTTACAGGTGTGCAGCGACACTGACAAATGCAACGACCGCTTAGAGCAGGATAGAGTTCAAGCCAAGCTGCTGTTGTACAGTCTGATGGAACGAATGGTTGGAATGAAGGAGCGTCTGAAAAGTTCATTTACTTACAGTATACAACTAAAAATTCCACAACAATGCCAACATAATTGTAAATGTCCAGTAAAGTTTCCAGAGTTTTAGCACCAAAGTTGTTGATGTATGTAGGAGATAAATGTTTTGAAAAGTGATCTTCAATGCAATTCTATGTGCTGCAGTTGTTGTAGATGTTCATTATTATGCACTGTCCCTAATAAATAAATAAATAAATAAATAAGAAATACAGTGAATCAGTAGTCACTTTTCCATTGACCCTCAAATAGCACAAATATAACTTGCACATAAAAATGTGCCTAATGGAAAAACGACAAATTCGCCAAAACTCTCATTTTTCGACTTAAATTTTTTGCACTGGCAAGAGGTGGCTTTTCGGGCGTAACACAATTGGTATATCTCTCAAAACGGCAATGGAAAGACCTTTTAGTGCAACTGGAGTCACATGAATAAAAAAACAGATGTTGACGGACGTTACAACAAGTGAAGAAGAGTTTTACAAGAAACATGGCACGGTATGTGTGGACATATGAGGAAACTGAATCATTTTTTAATTTAGTACGGGATAGAGGGTAATATATAAGAATAATGAATATATCTGTAAATCAAGGTGATATTCATGTTCGTTGCCATGTTCATGGAATGACTTCTCATGTCATAAACAAATAATTGCATTCTCGATTTAATGGAAAAAACAACATTACGCACTTTTGGGTTTTTTTTAGTAAATGTTGGTAAAGTTTCGCACAGATGTCCAATGGAAAAGCAACTAGTGTCTAGGTTTTGTTTTGTTTTTCACAATATTTTCATTGGTATTTAAGTTTTACATAACAAACATGAATCAAAACAACATAATCACTCATACACACACCCATTCACACCACATAGACTTGCACCAAATTATATATATATATGTATATATATATATATATATATATAGAGAGAGAGAGAGAGAGAGAGAGAGAGAGAGAGAGAGAGAGAGAGAGAGAGAGAGAGACAAAGAGAGAGAGAGAGAGAGAGAGAGAGAGGAAAACATACATATATTCTTATGAAACTGTGTACATATATGTAGAAAATAATAATAATAATAGTAATACAAATATTTAAATACAGCAGTCATGATACATTTATAATAAATAAGAGAGAGAGAGAGATAAAACATACATATATTCTTATGAAACTGTGTACATATATGTAGAAAATAATAATAGTAATAATAATAATAATGATAAACATATTAAAATACAGCAGTCATGATAAATTTATAATACATAAAAAGAGAGAGAGAGATAAAACATACATATATTCTTATGAAACTGTGAACATATATGTAGAAAATAATGATAATAATAATAACAATAATAATAACAATAATAATAATAATAATAATAATAATAATAAAATACAGCAGTCATGATAAATTTATAATAAATAAATCAATTTAAAAAAAAAAAAAAAAAATCAATGATAATTTGTATGACATGTCCCTATTTTCCAGATACCATAACGTTCATATAAGGTTCCCATAACTGTACAAATTCCTCCAGGTTTGACTAGTGTCAGAGTTAATATAGAAACCTGTATTTTTCTGAAATGCAACAAGAAGAACCCTTATTGCAGGGGCAGTGTTTGCATCCACCTCCAGTCCTACACTGCACTGTGGTGAGGACTCCTCTGGTCAAGAACAGTCAAATACATTTCCTTTTGTTTCCACTTCATCCCAGTGTCCTGTTGAAAAGAAGCAATTGCCCCAATCTACGGTGAACCACAATGAAATCTGTTCATTCTCACAATGGCGTTTAACTATGAGGACTTTTCTGCAAAATTATTCCTGATCAGGCCGACGGTTTGTGAAACAGACAGTTTCAAGTGAGCTCCACTTCATTTCAACAGTGTTAACCACACAATTATCTGTGGAAAGAGGACAAATGTAAATTGCAATCACATCCCAGACTGACCACCACGTTTCATTGACTGTAACTGCACAGCGGAACAGATGGAAACTGGTGACCAAGTTGAACGACACCGCTGCAACTACGCTAAAGTCATTTTGAAAAGAAACGCTGGTCAATTTCTGCTGAGCAACAAAACAACATGTGTCCAACAGCTTTCCAATTGGAAACTAATGGAGCTGCTGGGCTTAGATGTTGGAGATAACTAAACCGAAATGACACCGAAACAGCTGGTGAGGTGTGATAATGATTAACTGCACCACGGGGCGTCGAAAACAAGCACAACATGACACAAACATGGAGCTGTACATTTGTACGTATGTCCAACCCTCTGACTTCTGCAGTGATTACCCTCACAACCATTTGGGAGCTTCTGATTATTCCGTGTTTGATCTTAATTTCCTTCTCTGCGTGTACATCCTCTATCCTAGGTAATACAAGTGGCCAGGTGCAGCCTTTTCAGAGCGGCTAACACAACAGTCCTCCAGTCACTGTGTTCTCACCAACGCCACGTTCATATGTGACAAATTATTCTGCCTTTTCACACTGCAGGACTCCACGCATCAAATTAGCCTTCTCATTTTTCGTCTTTAGTATTTTGTCACTGTAGAGCTTTCCTGTCAGATCATGTTTACCTAAGCTTTTGAAATGCCTCCTCTGTCAGCTGAGGGAAGAGTTCAAACAAATCCAATGTACAAACCAAGGTTATTATCGTTAACGAAAACTAACGAACTGACGAAAACTAGAATTGAAAAAAGCATTTTCGTTAACTGAAATAAATTAAAACTATAATTAAAAGAAAAAAAAAACAACTGAAAGTGTGTTGTGTGCTTACAAAACTAACTAAAACGGATAAAAAATTATGGCTATAATTCCTTTAGTTTTTGTCTTTGTCAATGTCCGATTCATATGAAATTGATTTATTTCCCTCGAGCAATTTTAGCTGCACCAAATGATATTTAACGGTCCGTTACTTGTCGTCACTTGTGGTTTAGAGTCGTCTTCTCGTCCCCATTCTACCTGGAAACATGGAGACCAAAGTTGGGAGAAAGCAGCAGTCCTGTCTGGGATTTATTTTAATTCGACAGAGAATAAGGTAAAAGATATAAAAAAAATAAAAAAAAACTAAAACTAAGCATTTAGGAAAAAAAAACAAAAATTAATCAAAACTAGCAAACCTGCTCTAAAAACAAATTAAAACTAACTGAATTAGAGGAGAAAAAAAAGTCAAAACTAAATAAAAATAAACAATAATGAAAAATCCAGAACTATTATAACCTTGGTACAAACACAATGCAGTTCTGGCAGACGGGAAGTAATAGACAAAAAATATTTGGCTTATTTTTGTGTTTATCTGTAATTTGTTTGTAGCTTGTTCCATTGACTGTAGATATTGATCTTTGGGGTTGTTTTTGTTCATTGTTGGAGATAAGAGAAAATTTTACTCTCACTAACGTAACAAAAAGTGCCCGTGTGAGAACATATGTTTGTTTGTTTGTTTTTTTTTAACTTATTCTCAACTCAGTCAGTCAGTTCCACCAATCCAATAATTTGTTCATTTGTTTCTCCAGGTCCATCTGCTTCCATTTTCATGTCCAGCCAATCACTTTAAATGTTTTAGTTTGTAATATTTAGTAACATCTAGTGGTAAATTAGTAACCAATTTAAAGATCTCCTCAACCTCCTCAGTGGAGGTTTTGAAATGTAACACACCTTTTATGGAGACAGTGTTAGATTTGTGCATCCTGGTTACTGGCAAGAACTATTCTGGTCTACATTCCAGGAGGAGGAGGAGGAGGAGAAGGAGAAGAAAAGAAGAAGAAGAAGAAGAAGAAGGAGAAGAAAAGAGAAGAAGAGAAGAAGAAAAGAAGAAAAAGAAGAAATTTCCTAAGAAAAATAAATGTAATATTAACAACATTCTGCCTCAGTTTATCATTTCCACATGTACATTATAACGTACAGATCACAGTGGATCTACAAATATACAAAACATGTTATAATCTTGAGAAATTTGAGAAACAAGCTCAAAATTAACAGGAAAAAAATGAATAAAAAACAACAAATATGAACAAAATAAAAAATAACAAGCGCAAAACTCGTACAAAAATAAACATAAATTTGAGAAACATTAACCAAATGAACAGAAATGAAGAAAAAAATTTAAAAAATGAACAAAATACAAAATAAGAAGGACAAAACTTGTATAAAAATGAACACACATTTGAGAAACATTAACAAAATGAATAGAAATGAAGAAAATAAATAAATATGATCAAATTAAGCAAAAACAAATCAAAAGTTGTACAAAATTGAACACAAATTTGAGAAACATTAACAAAATGAACAGAAATTAAGAAAAAGAAAATATGTTAAAATTAAACAAAAATTAAATATGTACAAATTGAACACAAATTTGAAAAAAACATTTTAAAAATGAACAGAAATGAAGAAACAAAATTAAATATGATCAAATTAAGCAAAAACAAACCAAAATGTGTACAAAAATGAACACAAATTTGAAAAAACATTGACAAAATGAACAGAAATTAAGAAAAAGTAGAAAATATGTTCAAATTAAACAAAACTAAATATGTACAAATTGAACACAAATTTGAGAAACATTAACAAAATAACAGAAATGAAGAAAAAAATATTTAAAGAAAAGGCTCAAATTAAGCAAAAACAAACCAAAATATGTGCAAAAATTAACACAAATTTGAAAAAACACTGACGAAATGAACAGAAATGAAGAAAAAGTAGAAAACATGTTCAAATTAAACAAGAACTAAATATGTACAAATTGAACACAAATTTGAAAAAAACATTTAAAAAATGAACAGAAATGAAGAAAAAAAATTAAATATGATCAAATTAAGCAAAAACAAATCAAAAGTTGTACAAAAATGAACACAAATTTGAAAAAACATTGACGAAATGAACAGAAATTAAGAAAAAGTAGAAAATATGTTCAAATTAAACAAAACTAAATATGTACAAATTGAACACAAATTTGAGAACCATTAACAAAATGAACAGAAATGAAGAAAAAAACATTTAAAAAATGATTAAATTAAGCAAAAACAAACCAAAACATGTGCAAAAATTAACACAAATTTGAAAAAACATTAACAAAATGAACAGAAATTAAGAAAAAGTAGAAAATATATTCAAATTACACCAAAACTAAATATGTACAAATTGAACACAAACTTGAGAAACATTAACAAAATGAACAGAAATGAAGAAAAAAATATTTTAAAAATGATCAAATTAAGCAAAAACAAACCAAAACATGTACAAAAATGAACACAAATTTGAAAAAACATTAACAAAATGAACAGAAATGAAGAAAAAAAAATATGATCACATTAAGCAAAAACAAAGCAAAACACGTACAAAAATGAAGAAAAACTTGAGAAATATTTACAAATTTTCACAAATTCCTCCTCAGGGCCAGATTGAACCCTTTGGTGGGCCAGTGTTGGCCCGCGGGCCGCATGTTTGACACCTGTGGTTTGGAGCAGAACATCCTGAGAGCTAATCTGAAGCTAAAACGTCTCAGTCCTCCCCTGGTGGCTGACTGTGGTATGGCTCATGAACCCCACCTCCTCCATGTTTCTTGAACTCTCAAAGCACACATCCAACATATTTTTATTTTTCTATATTTCAGAGGTGATTTCACACTCCTTCGTTGGGTTTCATCAGGTGGATTTCAGCTCAAATCATCATCCCTCTGATGGGTTTTGTTTGATAACAGGTGTTTGACAGCTGTAATACCGACCCCGGCTCTACGTTCTGGCTCCATATGGTGTCAATACGGCAGCTCCCATGACAACAGATTAAAGGCTTTGTCTTTATGGCTAACAGTACAATGTGTCCACCTTTATGTGCAATCTATGGTTTCTATAGTAGCTCTAAGGGTCTGCCTCTTCTGCTTTCATAGAGGGGAACATCAGGTGTTCAGATGCCGCAGTTAAAAACCCAGACTGTATGTTTTCAGCTGGTTCCATCTGTAACTTCACTGCAGGATGTCATTAAAAACCACATCTAAATATCATATATGTCTGATTACAGCTCTGTGGGGTTTTTTTTTAATGTTTTTCTGTCCAAGTCTTGGTTATGCACCAGATATTTATTGACAATACATGAGGCATAGGGCATATTTTTTCTCTTAGCAGAAAAATAAGAGGACATACAGCTGTGGAAAAAATGATTAGGCCACCCTGGTTTTCTTCAGTTTCTTGTTCATTTTAATGTTCAGTACAACTACACTGCAAAAATCTAAATCTAACCAAGTGTGTTTTTCTCATTTCTGATCAAAATATCTCATCACACTTAAAATAAGACATAATCACCTAAAGAGGAACTTTTCGGCGAGATATAAAGAACTGATTTTTAGACAATAGATCTGGAAAATCTGATTTCAAGAAATCCAAGATAATTTTCACTTGTTCCATTGGCAGATTTTTTTGGCTTAATTCAAGATTTTTTTTTTTGCTTAATTCAAGATTTTTTCGCTTAACTCAAGATTTTTTTTGCTTAATTCAAGAATTTTTTTTTGCTTAATTCAAGATTTTTTTTTTTTTTTTTTTTTTTGCTTAATTCAAGATTTTTTTTGCTTAATTTAAGATTTTCTTTGCTTAATTTAAGATTTTTTTTTGCTTAAATTAAGAATTTTTTTTTTTGCTTAATTCAAGATTTTTTTTGTTTAATCTAAGATTTTTTTGCTTAATTCAAGATTTTTTTTATTTTTTTTTTTTGCTTAATTTAAGATTTCTTTGCTTAATTCAAGATTTTTTGTGCATAATTTAAGATTTTTTTTTTTTTGCTTAATTTAAGATTTTTTGCTTAATTCAAGATTTTTTTTTTGCTTAATTCAAGATTTTTTTTGCTTAATTTAAGATTTTCTTTGCTTAATTTCAGACAGAAAATCTGTCAATTTAACAAGTGAAAATTATCTTGGCAAGATTTCTTGAAATAAGATTTTCAAGATCTAATGTTTAAAAATAAGCTCTTATATCTCACTGAAAAGTTCCTCTTTAGGTGATTATGTCTTATTTTAAGTGTGATGAGAGATTTGGACTAGAAATGAGACAAATACACTTGGTAAGATTTAGATTTTTGCAGTATAAAGGTACATTTGTTTGGACAATTATGATGATAACAACAAAAATATCTCATAAGAGTTTAATTTCAGGGCTGATATCTATCCATTTCCCATAGTTTTCTTGATAATAACTAAAATTGCTTCAGTTCTTACATCTCTATCTATGGCATTGTACTGACAAAAACAGTGCTTTTAGACATTCCATGTTTTCTTTTCTGTCTGTTTTAGTCACATGATACACACAGGAGTTAGTACTTGATGGCATAACTATTGTTTTTGATGATTTTTGATGGTCTAATAATTTTTTCTATGACTGTATGTCTGACTACAGCTCTGTATTTTGTTTTCTTTTTTTTTCTTTTTTTTTTTGCATGTTTTTCTGTCCAAGTCTTGGTTTTGTACCAGATATTTACTCAGAAAACATGAGGCATATGGTGTATTTTTCTCTTAGCAGAAAAATAAGAGGACATATATAAGAAATGCAAATAAATGGTGCTGCATGAGGTCATCTGCTGCATATAATAGATACCTTTTTTTATGCAGTTTAGATGCGTAACTGTTTTTTACAAAGTGTATTGTTCAGTATAGTGTTGTAAGGTCAAACCACTGATCCAACAACAATCCCTCGGGGCTGTTTCACCCCAGAGTCCGGGTTCGTTGAAAGTTGATAGGACTGAATAGGGTCAAATAGTAAGGTTAGTGGGATAAACACCAAATCAGAGCCGAGCCTCAGTCTGTTGTCTGTGTTCTGTTTGACCTGTGTCCACTCTCATACTACAGACTCTCTTAAAGCAGGACACACACATAAGGATTTTCCAAAACTGAGGACATTTTTTATCTGCTACAGACCCCACACATAAAGACAAAAAATCAGATATTGAACACTTTTGATGGTACTGTGTGTGGTGTGCTCCGATAATCTCAACACAGCATAACACACACATAACAATTCTGTCCCACCTCCGATGTAGAATCTAGTCCTCCATTACAGAAATCTCGCATGCTCTAACAAAAACAAAGGAGAAGAAGAAACATAGCATGACTCGGGAGCAGAGTCCTGCATCGAGTCGGGTAACACTGGTCTACAATTTTTTAGAAATGATTTGCTTCAGAGATTAAATGTGCTAAATGTTATGTATTTTAACCCTTTCATGCATGAATTATGAGAACCTTAATCAATTTTTTTTTTCCTGAGTGTTTTTATTCCTCTTTAGGCATGAAAAAAAAAACAATGTGATTAAATTTTTTTTTTTAAATCAACCTGTTTTTCATGGAGTTACAAAAATGTCCACTCAGTTACACCATAAATTTTATTCTTGAAGCAAAGAAACATGTATTTAAAACCCAATATCATAAAGTGATATGAAAACTGTGAAATGAAACAATGTTTAACCTTCATCCTACCAGATGGGGTCCAACTGGACCCCAGGACATGATTTTTATACGTCTCTGCTGTATCATTCATTGAATGATCATTTTGTGCTAGGAGTTTGTCTGTCTGTATGTCCATGTTCAATTGCTTATATTAGTTCCAAAAACAATCTGACATAATGGGTAGTGTATTCAAATTGCGATCGGGGTCCAAATGGACCCCAGTTGAATAGCGGTTTTTCTTAGTTCATAATTCATTCATTCATTTTCTGAACCCGCTTTATCCTCACCAGGGTCACAGGGGTCACTTGGAGCTTATCCCAGCTACATAGGGGCGAAGGCGGGGTACACCCTGGACAAGTCGCCAGTTCATCGCAGGGCTGAACATATAGAGACAAACAATCACTCTCACTTTCACACCTATGGGCAATTTAGATTAACCAGTTAACCTATCAGTGCATGTGTTTGGATGGTGGGAGGACGCCGGAGTACCCAGATAGAACCCACACAGACACGGGGAGAACATGCAAACTCCACACAGAAAGGTCCCACCCCCCATCAACTGGTTTTGGAATCAAACCCAGGACCTTCTTGCTGTGAGGCATGAGTACTAACCACTGCACCACCGTGTCGCCCTAGTCCATAATGAGCATCTAAAATATAATTTTATTATTTGTTTCAGTAAGTGATGGCCAATAGAAATAGAAGAGCTAGGTACACTGCTGCACAAGCCCTTGGTGAGCTGATGGCCGGGGTCGAGCCAGGGGTCGAGCAAGAGGTTATTGTAACGGTGTTTTACAATACAAACTGTTTTCATACGTTATAAAAACATTCCAAAATTAAGTGATGTTTCCTATCTGTTACTAAGATGTGATATCACCATATATCACAGTGGGGTCCACATGGACCCCGGTTGGTAGGATTAGGATACGAAATATGTTGGTAGGATGAAGGTTAATGCAGCTAATCTGATGTTTTCTCACATTTTAACATATTCTAATACTGGTTATTACTCACTTCATGGAGATAATATGCAAAAAATAAATATTAACAATTGATTTCCTCTCAAGAACCAATCTAGAACAGCAAAGTTACAATAATGGTATGAATTGCAGTTTATGAGATGATGCATAAGTGTCCACTGTGTTGGCTGATATGGAACTAAAACAACAAAACCCATGAATATACAAGAGTAAAGCTGTAGAGTAACTGTCCACTGTAGTGACCACTATGCATGAAAGGGTTAATAAGATTAATTGGAAAATAAATGACAAAAGTGCCGGTTTGCTGATGTTTTCAAGGTATATGATTAAGTGTTATTACATATATATATTGGTTTATGTACATTTATATAATAGTTTTATAAATCTTCCACTAAATAGAACCTGTAAAGTGAATGTATTCTAATGTGCAGACAGTGTTTTGAAGTAGATCTTGTAGCTCTGAGACAAATATTCCTTTTGAGTCAAACCCATTCTCTCGTTAATTCTTGAATTTCACATTTTGACCCAAGGCTGTATCTTGGAAAGTTCAGCCAAACAGCATTTTTGACTTGATTTTTCTTTATCAGTGACTCTCATGTGGTAAAATTCCATTACTTTCATTCTGGAAGCATTTTCCTTGTAGACCAGTGTGACCCATAAAAACATGCGTGGACTGGTAAAAAACAAAAAAGAAAAGAAGAATTTTCATGGGTATGGGCCTGGGTAAAATTAAACAATATGGGTAGCGGGTAAGGAAGTGAAAACATAAAAATTCGTGGATGAAAATAATTTGCAGGACATTTAATGATGACGATCCTCTAATTTCACCGTGGTTGATCCACAGCTAGTTTGTTTTATTTATTTCGACCATGCAATATTCAGACTTGTATGTGTTTGAAGATAGATTCTGTCCTTTTAAATGTTGTTTTGTTTTGTCTTAATTTGCTTTGTTTTGTTTTATTTTGTTTCTTTGCATGTTCGAAATAAATAAATAAATCAAATCAAATCGAAGTGAGCAACTCTGGAACTCCTTGCCACCAGAGCTCAGAAATACCACCTCACTCCTTCTCTTCAAATCCAAACTCAAAATCCATCTGTTTAGGACCACAATTACATTGTCCAGTTTTTAACCTGCCTTTTTACTCTGTTTTATTGCTTGTTTTGTACTCTCCTGTTTACTGTACGGTGTCCTTGAGTACCAAGAAGGGTGCCTATAAATAAAATGCATTATCATAATCAGGGTGTGATTTTTTTTTTTTTGGAGCAGTTATATACATGGGGGTGCGGTCCATAACTAACGTAACTAATGCTGGCGTGAAAGGAAAGTGCAACTTTTTTCTTTTAACAGTGTGGTGGAAAAATTTACTTTTTATATTTTATACTCTTTATATTTTATACTGTTAGTACATCTTCTTTTAATGCTGAGTCATTATTCATTATGTGTGATGTTTATCACTCTGTAACACCCCCAACCCAGGAACGGAGTTCTTGCCTTGAGTTAAAACCCAAACACCTAAATGTCTGAATGTGTAGATAGAGAATGGCGCCTGCACTCCAGATTGGATCCAAGCAAGGTTAGAGTGGAGAGGTCATCATGACCTCTTCACGGAGCAGAGAAGGAGTAGTATGGGGTGGTATGATGTACGTAAGGAATGACATCATAGTTTGAGGGGGTTGGATTTGGTTCTATATAATCTTTAGTTTTCTCTTGTTTAATCAGACTTCACTTACAGAGTTTCTCTGTGATTGACTTCTCAATAAATGCATTTATTTATTTTAACTCTAACTTTCTCTCCTCCTCTTTGTGTGTGGGTTATCAGTTGAACATTTCCATAACAACAGTTTTTATTAAAGTTTTCAATGCACACATACAGTCACAAACAATGTTTCTGTAAAAAATAAGATACATACATTGTTTAAGTGAGGACAACTTTAAGGACAGCATGCCCTTTTCCCACCCACCCAACCACCCCTTCTTACCCTCCCTATTATCCCTTTAGTACTACCAAGTTCGAATCTACAAGGAGGACTTAATTCTCTTAATTATGGAAAGATTACAAAAGAGGTGCCCAAAATATGACATAATAATCACAGATAAGAAAATAGAAGGGCAACCATAATAAGAAAGGAGAAAAAGAAAAAAAAAGGGAAGACATAAAGGTTTCAAAAATACAAAATTAAACAAACAAAAACAAACAAACAAACAAAAAAACAAAGGGGGGGGGGGGGGGTGTGCCTTCCCATGAAAGTGAAACTTTACATATTTTCAACATCCCTCCCGGGTTCTATTCCTCTATTATACACCGAATCTTATATAAAATTTTCACAACTGCTGTTATTTCAGTTGGTTGGTTGCCCCCCCCCCCCACCCCCGAGGATGAAATTCATTGAGCAGAAGTAGGGATGTAAAAACCAATCCCCCCCATCTCCCCCAAAAAACTGCACCCTAATTATAAGTATTATTATCTCTATTTACATCGGCCCACAGATGTCCTTAAGCAGCACATATTAGACATATTAGATTTATTGGTGGTGTGCATTTTAGGCAAAAATAAAGCCCTTAAAAGTGAGTTACTAATGTGTTTAATCATGGGTCGGGTTGTGTTATGGGTCTAATGTATACGGGTACGGCTTTGGAAAAGTGGACCTGTGCAGGACTCTCGGGAGTTGTCGTCTTTCCCCACACACGAAGATTTTTCGTCGTAAATATTGAACAAGTTTAATATTTACAATTATCGGTCCCGACTCGTTTCAGAGCCAGTTATCGGGACAAATTCACTCTTAACTCACCTCAGACCACAGGATAATCTATAGGATAAACTTATAAAACATAAAATAATCTGGCGTTTGCTGTCCTTGGTCGAGAAGGGGGAAAATCGGGACAAAACCAGCCCAATTATCTTTAAGTGTGTACCCTGCTGTAGTTGCATCCTTCAGTTACAAATGGATATCACAAATCCACATAAGTGACATCCAGTCGCTGTAGCTAATCAATGCGATCCCAAACATCTGCTGAATTACATACCATTAAATCATTAGCTCATGTTGATATAATGAGGTCAGTGGGGATGTTATCACCCAGCATGCACCTTTTCCCACTACCGTCCATGTTGGCCCGGCTCAGTATACCAACCTATTAAATCAACCCCCCCGTCCTACCCCCGCCCCCACCCCCCCTTCTGCCACCACCATCATCTCTCTCAGCCATTCTTCTGCTCCATTGAGTCCAAAGCTACTCGCACCCCTCTTGTTCTCTACTCAAGCAGAATCATCAGCAGTGACAAACATCATTATAATGTTCCACAATGAGCGCTCTACCTATAGCTGCATGGCCGTAGCCTGCGGGGGGCTTTTCTCCTGAGTGGGATCTATTTGCTGACCCGTGTATGCTGCTCACAGTTTGAATGTCCACTCCCATGAATCAGACGTCCAAGTCACTTCCTGTCCTCTCTGTTTCCAGAATGGAGGGCATTAGCTGGAAAGAAGACTGACATCATGCTTTTCATTAGCTTGAATGCTCTGACGACATTGGCTCTAGCTTAGAAAAGGTAGCATAAAGAAACATAGGCAATAAAAAACAGAACTGACTGAAGGTTTTCTACATATACAGCTCTGGAAAATACTAAGAGACCACTGCAATTTCCTCTGAAGTCAGCATGTGTGCATGTATGACAGCCATTCCAATCCTGTGTCTGCTGAATTCCAACACAAGCACACCTTATTTTACTGACTAAACACCTGATCCACGTCTTATTTAAGAAGGAAAAGTATAAAAACCACTTCTGTGGTCATCGCTATCTTCTTACAATGGGCAAAAACAGTGCTATTATGCCCCGTTTCCACTACGCTCGACTCGACTCGACTCAGCTCGGCCTTTTTTGCGTTTCCATTACGAAAAAGGACCTGGAATCTGGTACCCGGTACTTCTTTTTCGGTATCACCTCCGCCAAGGTTCCAGGACTGGGGACCAGATACTAAAACGTGACGTGTACACACTGCAGACCACTGATCGGTCAGACAGTTGTCTCTGTGACCTGCTGTTTTACAAAAAACAGATGCAGAAGTTGACAGTAAATATAGCGGTACATTAATCTACATGATAACAGCCCAAAACTACACCATGGTCGGTCGAGGAGATTCAGTCTTTGGTGGCCGACGTAAAAATTCAGACGAGACAACACGCAACGAGCGAGTTTATCAGCAACTGTCTAAACAGACAACACGGAAGTAACGCGCTGCATCACTACGACGACCAGGTACTGTAAAGTTGGTAGTATCTTGTAATGGAAACGCTCTCCAGGAATACTGAGTCGAGTCGAGCCGAGCCGAGCCGAGCCAAGTTGAGCTGGTTCCACGTAGTGGAAACGCAGCATTAGAAGCAAAAAAGTACCATATTTTCCGGACTATAGAGCACACCTGAATATAAGCCGCACCTGATTATAAGCCGCAGGTGTCCACGTTGTAACATGAGATATTTACACAGAAAGATGGTAAACAGAAAGATTATTTAAATATTTATTTACATACCTTAACCCAGTGTTTTTCAACCTTGGGGTTGGGACTCCATGTAGGGTCGCCTGGAATTCAAATGGGGTCACCTGAAATTTCTAGTGATTGATAAAAATAAGAATAAAAAATCTACAAATAAAAAATATATGTGGAATTGAGAGACAATCACAATCCATAAAAGACATGACAAACTGAAGCTGAAACTGAAGCACTGTGGTTCTGTTTATCTTTCAAATGTCCATTGTGGTCAGTTTCAGATGCTGCAGCTCTTTCATAATTCATAGTTTGAGTTCTTGTTTGTTCAATATTAATTGTCAGCCTTGTAAATCCAAGCTGGACTGACTGTACATATCCTGACCAAGGAAAATAAAATTCTCCCTTTGTGCAGTAATCTACACCTGACTTTTCTGCCTCCGTCCAAAATAATATACATTATATAGACTAAATGTGTCTAAAATTAACATTTATTTGCAACACAGTATAGCAAACTATTACATGATCAAAAGCAAATTAATTTCAGAAAAAAGTCACTGTTTGAAATGTCTGGGGTCACCAGAAATGTGTGATGTTAAAATGGGGTCAGAAGCCAAGAAAGGTTGGTAACCACTGCCTTAACCGCTTTTTCCAAACAGTGCCTGTAACACAGCAGTAAAACGGCAGGAACAGGGCTGGTTAAAAAACCCAGAAAAGTCATTGATCGCTTTCTTCATCTTCCTCCTGTGCATTGAAACCACTGCAGTCGTCTTCTTCAGTGTCAGAGTTGAACAGCCTCACAAAAGCTCCGTCACACACCTTCTACATCTCTCTTTCGTTGTCACTCTCAATAGCACGTACGTGCAGCAGCTCTATTTCCTTCTTAGACAGACACATCGATTCCTTTTAACTTAAAAGCTGCATCATGTGCATTTCTTTGTGTGTTTTCCATGATGAGGGTTTGTGCATGACACGCAAAATGATTGTTAAAAGTTAAGCTTAAAACTTCTCCTCTTCATCACCTCTTCCACCTCTGTCTCACTTTGGCGCTTTCTTGCTAGAGCGCCCCCTGGAGGCCGTTAGCCCGTAAAAATCTATACTTGAGCCACATCGTTGTATAAGCCGCAGGGTTCAAAGCGAGAGAAAAAAGTAGCGGCTTATAGTCCAGAAAATACGGTAACTGGAATCCAAAAATAACTCTTGAAAACTACTGGACTTCTGCTCTGACAACAGGCCCTTTTCCACCGCAGGAACTTTGAGCATTACCCTGAACTTTGAAAAACCCCAGTGCGTTTGCATCTAAATTACCCAGGTAAAAAAAAATTTCCCTCAGCCCCAAACTTTCCCTGAAGAAGTTCCTGGTAGGGAGGTAGTACTTTTCAGATTAGCAGGAATTCTTAGGGGTGGGGCTGTGTACTGCAGAGCGCTGATTGCTGGACTATACTCGTAGTGTTTCTGCAGTATTTCATTATTCTTTATTTCATTTCCACAAGCTTTGTATTTGTTAATTGGAAAATGGACCAAAAGAGATGAGACGCTTCTTGAATTTCTGTGCCAGGAGCTGCATAAAGTCATCCAACAGCAACGGAGGAGAGGCAACACGTGAAAATCCGACTTATTCTACCAAATATTTATGTCTGAACTTTTCCCAAGTTACAACACTAGTATTGTGTTGTTTAGAAATGAATATGAACTGGTTTTCTTTGCATTATTTGGGTCTGAAACCTGCATATTTTAGTTACATTTACCATTTGTCATGTTCTGCAAATACATGCTCTAAATAACAATATTTTATTTGGAATTTGGGAGAAATGTTGTCAATTGTTTAGAGAAGAAAATAAAATTGTTCATTTTACTCAAACACATACCTATACAGGGTGGGGAAGCAAAATTTACAATGAACATTAGTTGTTTTTTCTCAGCAGGCACTACGTCAATTGTTTTGAAACCAAACATATATTGATGTCATAATCATACCTAACACTATTATCCATACCTTTTCAGAAACTTTTGCCCATATGAGTAATCAGGAAAGCAAACGTCAAAGAGTGTGTGATTTGCTGAATGCACTCATCACACCAAAGGAGATTTCAAAATAGTTGGAGTGTCCATAAAGACTGTTTATAATGTAAAGAAGAGAATGACTATGAGCAAAACTATTACGAGAAAGTCTGGAAGTGGAGGAAGCAACAAAAAACGTACCAAAGCTTTTATTAAAGCTCTCAAATCCAAAATCCTAAAGGATCCAACCAAATCCATGAGAAAAATGGCAATTGAACTTGAGGTAGACAACAAGACTGTTAGAAATGCAGTAAAATATGATTTGAAGTTAAAATCTTACACAAGAACACCAAAACACTTGTTGACAACAGCAACAAATCCAACTTTAGCAATTTTTGGGAATCATGTTTATGCCGCCTTCTAGCCCAGATCTAAACCCTCTGGATTCTGCTATTTGGGGCGTTTTAGAACATGCTACCAATAGAACATCACACAGCAATGTCGACTTTCTTAAAGATACTATTAAAGAAGAATGGGAGAAGTTGTCACCCGAATATTTGAGGAACACTTGCGCAAGTTTCAGGAAGCGTGTGAAGGCAGTTATTGAGAAAGAAGGAGGACACATAGAATAAAAACATTTTCTATTATGTCAGTTTTCTTGTGGCAAATAAATTCTCATGACTTTCAATAAACTAATTGGTCATACACTGTCTTTCAATCCCTGCCTCAAAATATTGTAAATTTTGCTTCCCCACCCTGTAAATATAAGTGATGATTTTGCAGTGGTCTCTTATTTTTTTCCAGAGCTGTATATATTTTTAACCCAAACCACTGCAGTATCTTCACCAATTCACTCTCCTTTCAGATAAATCATCATAAGTGGAAGAATCGTTTTGTCTAAATTGAAACCACTCATGCACAAATGTAGCTTGAAATAATGAGATACAGTGTTTGGTCCTATTTGGAAAAGTGACACCGAGGCCACGTCCACACTTGTGTTCTGGCAATGTTTCAGGAATATTCTCGGAACATTGACAGCGGAGACGATAACATAGCTGGACATGAGAATCATCCTCCGACAACAGCTCGCCTGCTATAAATACAGGCAGGATTGTCATGATAAAAAGCAGAGTTTAACAACACCACAGCTGCTGGAATTTAGTATTCAAGATGAATTCACAGCTGTTCGTCAAAGACAGCATGTGTTGTGTCTGGAAAGGGTCACAAGAAAAGAACGATCTAGCAGCAAATGTGTGTCTGCATCATCATTTCTAAATGTCCCAGTTTTGTCTGCCTACATATAATATACAGGACTGCAAAAAAGTCCTGATCCAACATTAGGTTTGTTGGTTTAGTAAAGTTCTAATGACCATACATGTGCATAAACAATCTGATATATGTGAAGTATGTACAGCAAGAAAAAACAAAATTTCAGGGTAAAAACAGCTTCTACAGTTGCGGAAAAAATTACTGGACCATCAAAAGTCATCAAAAACATATACAATACATAACAAATAATTAAAGATATTCATGAGATGGAAAGACTCACCACTGTTTTTGCTGTAATGCTGTGTTTAAGGACTTGATTTGACCTGGATTTGCTGAGACTCAGATACACAGATTTGGGATGATATATGGAGGAAATACGCTGACAACTGTTTGTTAATTGTAACTAATGTTATAGTTGTTAAAATATTCTTAATAATATTTACAAAAGCAAGGAAATGCAGGAAGCAAGGAAAACAATATTACACCATCAAAAGTCATCAAAAACAATGGTTATGCAATCCAGTACTAACTCCTGTGTGTATCATGTGACTAAAACAGACAGAAAAGAAAACATGGAATGCCTAAAAGCACTGTTTTTGTCAGTACAATGCCATAGATATGGATGTAAGAACTGAAGTGATTTTGGTTATTATCAAGAAAGCATGGAAAATGGATAGATATCAGCTCTGAAATGAAACTACTATGAGCTATTTTTGTTGTTATCATTATATTTGTCCAAACAAATGTACCTTTAGTTGTACCAGGTATTAAAAGGAACAAGAAATTGAAGAAAAAAAGGGTGTTTAATAATTTTTTTCCGCCTCTGTATAAATCAGAGTGGTCATATTTAGTGTGACCTCCCTTTGCATTTAGCATGTCTTTAATCCTTTTATTCAGACAAAATTAAATTTCTGGCATTAATTTTCTGATGTTTTATATCAGGTTTCATTCAACACTTGTCAGATGTTTTTATTTGTTTGTGCTGCTTCTTGTCAAGGGGTCAGAGGTCAAACTAAATAGTGACTTTAACCTTTACAGCTCATTTAGTTCAGTGTTTTATGACTCTTTTAAAGGGCTCATATTTCGCTAAACCCACTTTTATTAGTCCTTGGTTCATTTATTTGTGTATTTGGACCCTGATAGTGCATAAAGTTTGAATTTGAACCCTCCAGGTGCTACAAAGCTATCTTTATATTCAGTCCGGCAAAAGTCGAGTGGATTCCACAACCTGTTTTAATTCCTTCTTAACCCATAAAGACCCAAAAATCCACTGTCGACCAAAAGCATCTACTGATCTAAACTGTTCCTATCGATACATGTAAATAAATGATGTAAAATGTAGTTTGTCACCTTTTCATGACATCAGATATGACCCATCTGGAGGTTCAGAGGCTCCGCAGTTTCCGTGGAAACACCGTCATCTTCTACAACATTGACTCGCCAGTAAAATCCATGGAGTTAGATCAATGACAGTGGATCAACACACTTGGTTTATGTTCAGTTAATGCTATATTTTGCTGAAAAAGTCACCTTTTCTTCATTTTTTTATGTTTTGATACAATAACTTTGGACTTTACTCAAAATTTAAAGAACATCTGCATAATCAGTCAATTAAATGTGGGATAACAGATGATTTTCTCTGGGAAAAAAAGGCAAAATTGAGAGGATTATATTATAATAAATGGTGATAAATCACTTAGGAAAAGTTAAATAGAGAGAAAAAGTAATTTGGGAACTGACACAAAAGTCACACTGGGTCCTTATGGGTTAATTTGTTATGTTTTACAAATAGTTTTACCGACATTTGCACATTCGACATTTTTATAAGGTCAAGACTTTCGATGAACATTTCTCCAAGTACGACATAATTGTTTATCAGCAGCAGCGGTTAGAGTAAAAACTGAAAATATGTCCAAACTTCAAGCTGATTACCTAAAATGTACAGTTGTTGGTTGTATTAACAAACACAAGTGACTGAACAGGACAGAGCAGCACTACCAACAACCTGGAGTGGGTGGGGTCATGTGTATTTAAAGGGCCAGCACTCAAATGACCTTTCTGGTGTCATTACTCAGAAATAGGGTTGAAGATGGACCTGTAGAGTTGAATTAATGAAGAATTCAGACCCAAGCAGAGCATTTACAGTTTATGTAGACCACAGGGAAATGTTTGAAAATGCATAATTCCATTTAAAAAAGCCAAATATCACTCCTTTAAGGCTGTGTACATATTTCCTGTATTTTCTTGTCATATCTAAAGTAAAGAGAATGAGAAATAAATCTGTATGTTCATTCCAACCCTGTTAAAACAACATATCTAAAAGTGGAATCAGACTTTTGTTACTGCTCTGGAACATGTATAAACCCCTTTCCAAAAGGTTCTGACTGCTCATCCTTGAAGTACAATATCTAACATTCATGTCCATGTGCTTCAGTCCAGTTGTAATCTGTTGTTTTTAGTGACAAAATATAACTTTCAACTATTTTTTATGCAAAGACAATAAATAAAAACAGGTCAGAGGATTAAGACTGTTCAGACGGTATCAACAAAATTGATGTTTTTTTCCCTCAGAGCAGACTTCTGCTTAATGTAAATTACATTTCCTTCATAAAAAAACTGAATGTGCATGAAATATTAATCTGTGGACTGTTAGAGACACACTCTTCTCAGAGTCTGTTTGGGGCTTAAGTGTTCATTACGATAAATCTGTGCTTGGAGAAAGTCTCCTGCAGAGTGATTTGACACTGTGGGTTTGCTATAAATTTCTTATAAAACTGAGCTTCCGAAGTGTTAAGATGACTCTATAAGATGGATATGTTTTTAAATTATTACCTCATTAATCCTTGTGTGGGGTTCATATTTTTGTTATTCAACCAGTGTTTGTGGTTATGGTGGACCTGCTGCATTTGTGGGTTTTTAATTCAACATAATCAAACAATTTTATGTAAGAAATACTCAACAGATGTTTACTTCATCCCAATTATGAGCAACATAAAAAGCATGTACACTTAAAATTTGCCTTTTGCCTTTGCTAGATCACATTTATGAATTAAAGTAGTACTCGTTTTTAGTTTAGTTTTTTTTTTTTTTTTTAAATGTAATAGGTTAAGATATTCATTCATTCATTATCTGAACCGCTTTATCCTCACTAGGGTCACTGGGGTCACTGGAGCCTATCCCAGCTACATAGGGGCGAAGGCAGGGTACACCCTGGACAAGTCGCCAGTTCATCACAGGGCAGGTTAAGATATGAGAGGAACAAATTCATTAAAACATAATTACCTCCGGGGGGAGGTATTGTGATCACTTTGCTTTGTGTGTTTGTTTGTTTGTTTGTTTGTTTGTTTGTTTGTTTGTTAGCAACTTTACGGGAAAACTATTACAACCATCTTTACCAAATTGTACCCACAGATAGGCCTAGGCCCTGGGACCAACCCATTAAATTATGGGCCAAGTAGGCCAAAGTTCAAGGTCACAGCAAGGTCACAAAATGTCAAATTTTCCTATCTCTCATCATTGAGCAATTTTCAAAAATTCATAAAAAATTCAAAACGACCCCAATTCACCTCCAATTTGATACATCCATAGCTTATAACAATATCTTGTATCTGGCACAAATTGTCCACATCCACTGTAGAGTGTGGAATCCCATTTATGACACATTTTTCATTATAACTCAACAAATACTGATGGAATTAATATAATTTCACATACACAGGACTGGTACCAAGCTTCAACTTTGTACGAAATATCATACCGCTTCCATTCTCTTCCGTTATGCTCTGTTGACTTTTGTTATTTTTTTATGTACCATTTTCAAAAAATCATAAAAAATGCATTTGTGAAATATCATTATGAAATTTGTTTTGCACATCCATAGACATATGTTTTAAAAAGAAATATTCGAATGCACACCGTTTGGGGTGCTTGGCGGAGGCTTGCGTTCTCTGAACACTTGTTAATCATCATTTTCTTTTAATAAAAAATGTAAACAGGTCCACAGA
This sequence comes from Sphaeramia orbicularis, assembly GCF_902148855.1. Classification (NCBI taxonomy): domain Eukaryota; kingdom Metazoa; phylum Chordata; class Actinopteri; order Kurtiformes; family Apogonidae; genus Sphaeramia; species Sphaeramia orbicularis. Next base: position 13,730,098 of record NC_043963.1, on the reverse strand, counting down.
CCCAAACACCATACAAAAGTTAGTAGTTTTTTACTGCTCATGAAGGTGTTTTAAAGTGTAAATCAGGAGTAAACACCTCTGATTTTGTTGGTTCTGGTCCTGAAACAACACTTAATATTGTTCTTTGTTTATGCATCTAATGCAGGTTTTGGAGGAACATTAGTGGCTCAGGTTAGGAAGCATGTGGCGAGTTCAACCTTACCTAACCTTGGCAGGATGAAGTCATGACCAACTGTGACGCCGGCTGTCTGTCTCTCACTGGGTCTTTTTCTTTAAATGACAGGTTGGAAATGCTGCCAACGAAACACCCCCCCCCCGCCCCCATTTTTTTTTTTTAATTAATTTTATTTTTTTTAGAAAAAGTATATACACATTGTTATTATTATTGTTATTTATTCAGGAAAAATTCAATTGAGATTAAAAACCTCTTTTACATTGGAGTCCTGCCCAAGATAAGACATACAGTTACAAGATTACACATTTAAAACACATATAACAGATACATTTGACAATAAATAGTAAAAATAACATTTTCAAGCAGATTAAGAAAAATACGTGCAAGTTATGGAGTCAGTCTCAAGAAATTTCAGTTTGGATTTAAAAACACCCCAAAAAATTCAGATAGCAGGTCTTAATGCGCAATTTTTTTTTTTTTTTTTTTGGTGAAATCTGATTTTTTTGTGTGTGCTCATTCATATTCCACATTAACCCATAAAGACCCAAACATCCACCATCTACCAAAATCATCTACTGATATAAACTGTTTAATACTGATAATCCACTAATACATTTAAATAATTGGTCTAAAATGAAGTTTGTCATCTTTTCATGGTCATTAGATATGACCCATTTGGACGTTCAGAGGCTCCGTAGTTACCATGGAAACACCGTCATCTTCTACAACATTGATTCACCAGTAAAACCCATGGAGTTGGATCAATGCCAGTGGATGGAAATGCTTGGTTTATGTTCAGTTAATGATAGATTTGTTGAAAAAGTCACGTTTTCTTCAGTTTTCTCTATTTCTGATATTATGTCAACTTTAATCTGAGCTTTTATGAACAGGATCAGTAAATTAAATATGGGAAAATACCTGATATTCATTGGAAAAAGCAAAATTCAGTCGATAATATTATGATAAATGGTGGTAAATCACTTAAGAAAGGTTAAATAGAGAGAAAAAATGATTTGGTAACTGCCACAAAGATAGCACTGGGTCTTTATGGGTTAATACCTGTTTATTCACTAATCCTATCAATACATGTAAATAACTGGTGTAAAATACAGTCTGTCATCTTTTCATAGTCATCAGATATGACCCATTTGGACGTTCAGAGGCTCCATAGTTACCATGGAACACGGTCATCTTCTACAGCATTGATTCACCAGTAAAAGCCATGGAGTTGGATCAATGCCAGTGGATGGAGACACTGGGTTTATGTTCAGTTAATGATAGATTTTGTTGAAAAAGTCACGTTTTCTTCAGTTTTCTCTGATATTATGTCAACTTTAATCTGAGCTTTTATGAACAGGATCAGTAAATTAAATATGAGAAAATACCTGATATTCATTGGAAAAAATGCAAAATTCAGATAATAATATTATGATAAAAGGTGGTAAATCACTTAAGAAAGGTTAAATAGAGAGAAAAAGTGATTTGGTAACTGCCACAAAGACAGCACTGGGTCTTATTGGTTAATACCTGTTTACTAATCCTATCAATCCGCTCCGTAGTTACCGTGAAAACGCATCATCTTCTAAAACACTGGTTCAACATTAAAACCCATGGAGTTGGATCAATGCCAGTGGATGGAAATGCTTGGTTTGTGTTCAGTTAATGATAGATTTTGTTGAAAAAGTCACATTTTCTTCATTTTTCTCTTTTTCTGAATCAACTTTAATCGGAGCTTTTATGAACATGTACATGATCAGTGAATTAAATATAGGAAACTACCTGCTATTCATTGAAAAACACAAAAACCCGACGATAATATTAAAATAAATGGTGATAAATCACTTAAGGATGGTTAATTATAGAGAAAAACATCATTTGGGAATGACCATAAAAGTAACACTGGCTCCTTATGGGATAATTCTACATAATTCCCCTCCATGTTGTTGTATAGTTCCTTTGGTCCCTTATGGAGCAGATGTACCTGTTTTCAGAGTTGAAAAGCTCCTGCAGAGCCTTGAAATCTCGGTGTCCTGGGATCGTATGTCCGCTCTGTTATCACATCCAAAAGGTGTGGGACACATTTGTGGCAGGTGGGTTGCCAGGCATCCCAGCCTGTGGCCTGATTTTCACCGGGCTTACTCAGAAATGTCCTACATTTTCCAAAGAGAGATCACAACGCATCCGGCCCAAATAATAAACGAGTAACCGACGCAGATCCATGTCACATGCTTAATCACTTGATTAAATGACTGGGCGAAACGGAAAGCCCGCCTGGCTATCGCAGCTCCTCTGAAGCAGACTAATTAAGACGTTCTATCTCGTTCTGTTTATTACTTTGTTTTCCCCTTATTCCCGTCTTTATGTTAGGCGCAGATAACATGCTGCTGGGTGTAGCTTTATATTCAGTGCCAGAGCGGCATCAATCTTCTCATTAAACTCTCAGCAAGAAAGAGAACTGGCCCTTTCCTCAAATGTCAAATATTCATTTACGCATTTGTTTTTGTTGTTTCAGAACTCTCAGCTGTGTCTTGTGTTTTTTTCCTCATTTACCTTATTGAATTTCCTCCAAAATAAGTAAATAAGCTGAATGATGTGAAATATGATGATTTTCTTCCCGTTGGCAGATCAGTAAACAAAACTTATAAAGAATAGAATAGAATAGAATAGAATATAGAATAGAATAGAATAGAATAGATAGAATAGAATAGAATAGGTCCTCATTGTCATTGTCACAGGAACAATGAAAATTTGTTTAGCAGCTAAAACAATTACTGCAAAAAAAGGAATGTGTAAAATATCACACAAAACTGACAGATATAAGCAATGTATGACAGTTACAAGATAAAATTTTGAATATGAATATACTACTAAAGTACTACAAAACTGCTGAATTATACAAACAGCTAACTCTATACTACAGATGAGAAATATGTACAACAAATAAGGATGTATACAGGCAATATAGGATATGTGTTGTGATTATTGCATTGAGTAGGGTAAGTATTGCACATTTATATAGAGAGCAGATTTAATTCCAGGTGGAAGTATACGCCACACAAAGTATGTGGAACAAGCAACAGCAACAACAATGTATGATAAAAACATCAAGATAATGGAAGTAAACAATTAAATTAACATTAAAAAACTAAATTGAGACCATGTAGCCACTGATTATTAAATAAATGGTTGCACTTTACAGCCCAGTTTTTATGGTCTATGGTTATTACGCAGAAAATAGCATGTGCACAGACCACTGAACACTTTAAATGTCTTTAAAGACGCACCTATTTGCACTGGCTTTTATTACAGGTTTATTTGCCTTATCTTTTGTTGTCTTCTTGTTTTTAGATCTTATTTATCTTATTATTGTGTATGTGTTCAGTTTTCGTATGTCTTATCTTCTATATGTATAGATCTGTATTAGTTTTTATATTCTATAGTTTTACTAATATTCCTGTACAGCACTTTGGACACTTTGTGTTGTTGTAAATGTGTCATAGAAATAAACTTGACCTTGACCACAGGGCATTAAATATATTATTTACACAAAATAGAAAGAAAGTAGAAAACAATAGAAACAAAAAGGGCTGGTTGGAAGTGAAGCGAAGTAACATACAGTCATGGATGGTGCTTAAAAAAACAAACAAAAAAAAAAAAGTGGTGCCAGACACAACAAACCCCACCCCTCACACATATTTTGCCCATTATAAGTAAATGGGAAGATTTTAAAAATTCATAAAAAATTTGAACTTTGACCTACTTTTCCCAAAATGTAATGAGATCTATTCTGGGTCACTGGCAATCTATAAACCCAATTTGGTATAAAATCAACCAATAGTTTTGCTGCTACACATGTTTAGAATTTCGCCCATTATAAGTAAACGTGGGGAAAAAAAAGGTTTTAAAAATCTATTTAAAAATTTTTTTAACTTTGTCCTACTTTTCCCAAAATGTAATCAGATCTATTCCGGGTCACTGGCAATCTATAAAGTCAATTTGGTATGAATTCAACCAATTGTTTTGCTGCTAGAGTGTTAACAAACAAACAAACCGAACCAAAAACAATAACCCTTGCCTTCCTGGGGCTAAAAAGACTGGAAAGTGCAAGAGAAATCAACACATTTCCGTGCAGTTTCGGTGCAGTGTTTAAGTCAATCACCAATCAGTGACTCAAAGGGAGTCGGACATCACCATGTAGATGAATAGACAAGTGGTGTTTTGCTTCATTCTTTATTAAACTGAAGTCTCTGTGTAAAATCAAAAGACTGAATAGGATAAAAAGTGTTACTTGTGACATCTAAGGCAGGTTAATTGCTTTTCATTCATCCCCATATTCTGAAAGTGTCTGTATCTCATTCAAGGTGACTCGACAATGCAGTAAAAATCATGTCAGGACAAGAAAATTAACCCATAAAGACCCAGTGTTACTTTTGTGTCAGTTCCTAAATGATTTTTTGTCTCTATTTAACCTTTCTTAAGTGATTTACCATCATTTATTTTAATATTATCCTTTGTATTTTGTATTTTTTTCCAATGAAAATCAGGTATTTTCCCATACTTAATTCACTGATCATGTAGATGTTCATAAAAGCTCAGGTTAAAGGTGATTGTCATAATATCAGAAACAGAGAAAAAAGAAGGAAACGTGGCTTTTTCAATTAAATTTATCATTAAAGGTGGGGTGCAAGATGCTTTCCAGGAGCATTTTTTACTATATTGCTTAAAATCCCCTTCACACACCTTAGTCGGCCTTAGCCTTCGTCATATGAATTGCCTCTATATATGTGCCAAGTTTGAAGTAAATTGAAGCAAAATTGATGTTTTATAGACATTCGCCCATTATAAGTAAATGGAAAAAAAGATGTAAAAAAATTCATGCAAAATTTAAACTTTGACCCTGTTTTTCCAAAATAATGGCATCTATTCTGCATCACTGGCAATCTATAAACAAAATTTGGTATGAATTCACCCAATAGTTTTGCTGTTACAGACATTTGAAATTTTGCCCATTATAAGTAAATGGGAAAAAAAGATGTAAAAAATTCATTAAAATTTTTAACTTTGACCTACTTTTCCCAAAATGTAATGACATCTATTCTGCATCACTGGCAATCTATAAACTGAACTTGGAATGAATTCACCCAATAGTTTTGCTGTTACAGACATTTGAAATTTCGCCCTTTGTAAGTAAATGGGGGGAAAAAAGATGTAAAAAAAAATAAAAAATCATAAAGAATTGGAATTTTGACCTACTTTTCCCAAAATTTAATGGCATCTTTTCTGCATCACTGGCAATCTATAAACCAAATTTGGTATGAATTCACTCAACAGTTTTGCTGTTACAGACATTTGAAATTCCACCCATTATAAGTAAATGGGAAAAAAAAAAAGATGTAAAAATTCATTAAAAATTGGAACTTTGACCTACTGTTCCCAAAATGTAAGGAGATCTATTCTGTGTCACTGCCAATCTATAAACCCAATTTGCTATGAATTCACCCGATAGTTTTGCTGCTACAGACATTTGAAATTCCACCCTTTGTAAGTAAATGGGAAAAAGATGTTAAAAAAAATAAAAAATCATAAAAAATTGGAACTTTGACCTACTGTTCCCAAAATATAATGACATCTATTTTGCATCACTGGCAATCTATAAACCAAATTTGGTATGAATTCACCCAATAGTTTTGCTGTTACAGACATTTGAAATTCCGCCCGTTATAAGCAACTGGGGAAAAAAAAGATGTAAAAAATTCATTAAAAATTGGAACTTTGACCTACTGTTCCCAAAATGTAAGGAGATCTATTTTGTGTCACTGCCAATCTATAAACCCAATTTGGTATGAAATCACCCTATAGTTTTGCTGCTACAAATATTTGAAATTCCACCCTTTGTAAGTAAATGGGAAAAATGATGTAAAAAAAAAAAAAAAAAAAAATCATAAAAAATTGGAACTTTGACCTACTTTTTCCTAAATGTAATGACATCTATTCTGCATCACTGGCAATCTATAAACCCAATTTGGGGCTATAGAAAAAGGAAGGCATAACCATAAAGGAATGTTTTCAGTTCCATAGTAACTCCTAATGGGATTTCTAATGGGTATAGTTGTGTAGTTCCTGAAAAGAAATTGCATTTGAAAATAATGTGTACAATGTGAAAACAGGCTCCTCTTTGAGATAGTGGCAGGCTAAGTAGTATGCAAAATAGAAAGTTGAGATGAGTCCTGAAATGTAATGTGTGTGTTTCTGTGTGAGTGTGTGTAAGTGTGTGAGTGTGTACATAGGTGGCAATACACCTGTAAGCCTTGCACTCACTGGAGCAAAGCCTATTAGAACAAGCATAAGACATATCCCTCAGACTGTGAACTATGAACACACACACACACACACACACAAACCCATTTCAGACAGACGACACATCGTACAGTGCAGGCATGAATTACCATCTTGATCACACCCGCAGCATCCACGGTGTCACGCAAACGTATTGTTCTGTCTAATCTTAAGGTCACCTTGAACACAACAACAAGTCTTTCTGTGGCTTTTCACTGCCTCCGACTGTGATGCTTTGTTCTAGGCACAAAATGTATTTCTTATCCGCCGCAAATGCTTATTCATCAATTGACAGCGAAAAATCAGGCGACTGTCAGGGATAAACTTATTGTCCTGACTCCTGCAGAGGAGGTTGTGTGAGCGTAGACGGGGTTTGTTTTGAAGTGTGTTTCACCGCAAAATTACACAATACACGCCCTTAAATTTTAATTTGAAACACAATCCTTGAGATGACTTAGAGTGAGTAATTTCTAACAGTTGGGATTGATTTAACACTGTTTTACTGGTGCATTCGAGGCCGTTGTCCGCTCCAGCTCCATCCAGCTGATGTAGGACAACGGGAATGACAGATGTACATGTAGTTTAAGAACTGATGGGTTTATTATGATTGGTTTAATACCACGGTCTGGGATTCCATATGGTGTCCTGACAGAGTTAAGATTATTTTAGATTTTCATGGTAGGTTCAGATTAGGATGCATTCAATTCAGTTTAATTCAGTTCAGTTCAGTTCAAATCAGTTCAGTTCAATTTGATTCAATTCAATTCCGTTCATTTCAGTTCAATTCAGTTCAGTTGAGTTCAGTTCAGTTAAATTCAATTAAATTCATTTCAATTAAATTAAATTCAATTCAGTTCAGTTTAATTCAATTCAGTTCAATTCAGTTCAGTTCAGTTCAATTCAGTTCAGTTCAATTCAATTCAATTTACTTCAATTCTGTTCAGTTCAGTTTAATTCAGTTTAGTTCAATTCAGCTCAGTCCAGTTCAATTCAATTCAATTCAGTTCAGGTCGGTTCAAATCAGTTCAGTTCAATTCAGTTCAATTCAATTCAATTCAGTTCAGTTCAGTTCAGTTCAACTGGATTCAATTCAGTTCTGTTCAGTTCAGTTCAACTGGATTCAATTCAGTTCTGTTCAGTTCAGTTCAGCTCAGTTCAATTCAGTTCAGTTCAGTTCAGTTCAATTCAGCTCAGCTCAGTTCAGTTCAGTTCAGTTCAAATCAGTTCAATTCAGTTCAATTTAAGAACTTAATTTAAGTTGAACATGATTATGCAACACATTTATACAATTTATACAACAGCTAAGAAAATGAAGTAAAACAAACCAAACCAATATTCTTTATGATAATGAGGATAACTATGTACAATAAATGACATGTGAATGTATGGATAAGGTGGTAAAGTTGATATAGTGCAGACAGGATATGTAAACATGAGTTGTGCATTACAGGAAATTTTTGTTTGTTATTGCAAAGGTAGTAATGAATAAATGAATACAAATAACAACAGAGGAAGTTCACAGCTGTAAACATGGAGAAGTGATCCTTATTCCTCCAAATCCTGCAAAACCATGACACCCCACCCCCACCCACCCCACCCCACCACCCCAACTTTGTTTTTATTTTTAAAGTATTAAACATACAAGGAAGAAACAGAGACAAAAGCATGAACACATCCAGTAGATGATAAATTATAGTATGTAAATGACACATGCATTTGATCACCTACTGGAGCAGCATCCTGTATGAAGGTGTTACACAGTGTGAAGATGGAGCAGGTATGTTTCAAACCTGTAAGACCTAAACAACAACCAGTGACCAAAAGCATCTACTGATCAAATATGTTCAATAACTTCTGATCCATTAACCCTTCGATGCATAAATTATGAGGACCTTAGTCAAGATTTTTTCCAGAGTGTTTTTATTCTTCTTTAGGCATGAAAAGAACAATGCGATTGAATTTTTTTATGAACCTGTTTTTTTATGGAGTTACAACAATTGTACACTCAGCTGGAAAGCCTGTGTTTAATTTTTGAAGAAAAAAAATACAGGGTCAAAACCGTAATGTCCCGGAGAGTGAACTTTAATTGATTGCCATTCTAATATTTATTTCAATATTAAAGTAGCTCCTTGTTTTGGATAATCCCTTATTGTCCAATTAAAGCAAAAATGAATTTAAACGTAAGGGTAATACTTTACTTGAAGGTCTAGTTTATAATGCATTAAGCACACATTCATAAGACATTATAATGCATTTATAATGCATTATAAAAGTCATTACAACAGTTTATGATCATGCACAACAACTTATACCAAGGTTAATAAAGTATTATAAGTCTAGGCATAATGTATTATAAATTCAGCTTTCATAATGTTTTATACATCCATACCAAAGCAGTGTGAAGGAATTTATTTTTTCAGGTGGGGAACTTTTGTTAGGTTTTGTCACTGGTCCCTATACCCATCTATTTTAGGGATTTCATATTTATTAGAAGAAAAAAAAGTATGTGTTTGAATTAACAAAGATTTAGAGCTGCCACATTATTTTTTATTTATGTATAAAGCAACATGTAACACTTCTATTTACTGTCTCTGTTCTTTTAATGTTTTGTTTTTGCAAAATAAAGAGTTATTCAGAACACTTGGATGTATAATTTTTGATTTACTCTTTACTTAGAGCCAGCAGATACTGCTCATACGTCATCATACTTGTGTTACATCATACAATTGATAATGTGTTCTGTAACCCAGGACCTGAGATTCTTCCTACAAACACTGTTGTCACTTTGATATGGATGTATAAACATTATGAAAGCTGAATTTATAATACATTATGCCTACACTTATAATACTTTATTAACCTTGGTATAAGTTGTTTTACATGATCATAAACTGTTCTAATGACTTTTATAATGCGTTATAAATGCATTATAATGTCTTCTACTGAAAAATGCAAAATACAGAGGACAATTTTGGAATAAATGGTGATAAATCATTTAAGAAAGGTTAAATAGAGAGAAAAATTCATTTGGAAACTGGCTCAAAAGTAACACTGGGTCTTTGTGATAAACCCAATTTGGTATGAATTCAACCAATAGTTTTGCTATTTTTTCAGTGTTAATGAAGAATGAACGAAAGAAAGAAACCAAAAAAAGAAAAAAACAAACAAACCAAACCAAAAACAATACCCTTTGGCTCTCCTTCGGGGGGCAGGGCAATAAATCTCATATTGTCTGAACAAATGGGTTAAAGACTTTAAGTCACAGGTGTCAAACATGCGGCCCGGGGGCCAAATCCGGCCCGCCAAAGGGTCCAATCTGGCCCATGGGATGAATTTGTGAAATGCAAAAATTACACTGAAGATATTAATCAGTTTTGTCAAAATCATTTTAATTCAGGTTCCACATACAGACACATAGAGTCCAATTAGAGTGGATCAAACCAGTAAAATAATATCATAATAACCTATAAATGACAACCCCAAATTCTCTTTGTTTTTTTGGTGTAAAAAAGTAAAATTACATGAAAATGTTTACATTACCAAACTATACTTTTACAAAAATGTGAATAACCTGAACAAATGGAAATGTCTTAAGAAAAGTAAATGCAATTTTACCAATATTCTGCCTGTTACTAAATGTTTTGTGCGACTGTGATGCACATGTAAATGATAACTGATAAATTGAGGCAGAATATTGGTAAAATTGCATTTATTTTTCTGAAGACAATTCAAGTTGTTCATGTTATTCAGATTTTTAAGGAAACTTTGTAAATGTAAACCTGATCATAATATAATTTTACTTTTGTTCACTGTTATTATTTTACTGGTCCGGCCCACTTGAGATCAAATTGGGGTGAATGTGGCCCCTGAACTAAAATGAGTTTGACACCCCTGCTTTAAGTGCAAAGGCCGTTCACATTAAATACGACCACTTTGGTTTATAGAAACTGTTTTACCCTGAAACTTTAGTTTTTCCTGCTGTTCATACTTCACATATATCAGATTGGATCTAAATACAGAGATAAATGCATATGTGTGGATGTTAGAACTTTACTAAACCAACAAACCTGATACTGGACTAGGACTTTAGCTCACTCCTGTATATTATTACCTCCTAATACTGACTGTATATAGTGTAAGATGACCTTACAAATTTCATTAAATGCAATAGTGATGCCTTTTGGAGGCACAAAGTTATTTCTAATCTTCTTTCTAAAAGCTTAGTCATCTGTTGACGGCAGACCACAGTAACTGTCTCGCATTTAGTATCCTGGGCTTTTGCGCATTGTCCAATTTTGGTGCAGATTAAATATTGATTTCTATACATTTTGGAACACAATGAAAAATGCTCCTTTGACTTGGATTATATGGGGCGTTACTAGAGGCCACTCATCATTTTTCTGATTGGTACAATTTGACTCAGAGGTGAGATTATACCGTATATTTGGCTCTTATGGCTTATCAATACATGAGTTATTTTAGTATTCAACAAGCCCTTCTCAACACGACTTGTCCCTAGCAGGAAAAAACTCCACTAAACTTACTTTTCCAGTGTGCTAAGTCTTTAAAGTAATCAAGGATGAGAGAAAATAGACAATCTCCAAGAGAGTATCTCATACTGATTTGCTTGCGACGCTTATCCAAATAGTCTGGCTCCTTATCAAATTGGATTGGTTTATTTAAATGGGGGAGAAGTCCCTTTTGGTCAGCACAAGATTATTATTGATTTAATCTGAAATTGTTAAATATGAGACAGATGGCGACAGTAGAAAGACCTTGAATTCTGAAATTGTGGCCTATAGTACACTGGGATAATCTTTTCTGCATATAGACAAGACATCCTGAGACCATTAAATATGCATATTAGAGCACTAAGACATGTTTAAGTAGAGCAGAGCTGTTCATCTCCAGAGTCTGCAGCGTGGACACGTCATTTCTCATGCAGCAGACTATATTTCTAAACCAGTTTTGTCTTCTATATCCCCACAGTGCAGCTCAAATACCCCTTTACTTACCTGCTGTGCTGTGTTCAAATACACCATGAACTACATTTTTCTCAATACTTGTTATTATGTAAAAGTGTCTCATATATACAGGGTGGGGAAGCAAATTTACAATATTTTGAGGCAGGGATTGAAAGACAGTGTATGACCAATTAGTTTATTGAAAGTCATAAGAATTTATTTGCCACAAGAAAATTGACGTAATAGAAATGTTTTTATTCTATGTGTCCTCCTACTTTCTCAATAACTGCCTTCACACGCTTCCTGAAACTTGCGCAAGTGTTCCTCAAATATTCGGGTGACAACTTCTCCCATTCTTCTTTAATAGTATCTTCCAGCTTTCTCGTAATAGTTTGCTCATAGTCATTCTCTTCTTTCCATTATAAACAGTCTTTATGGACACTCCAACTATTTTTTGAAATCTCCTTTGGTGTGACGAGTGCATTCAGCAAATCACACACTCTTTGACGTTGCTTTCCTGATTACTCATATGGGCAAAAGTTTCTGAAAAGGTATGGATAATAGTGTTAGGTATGATTATGACATCAGTATATGTTTGGTTTCAAAACTATTGACGTAGTGCCTGCTGAGAAAAAACAACTAAATGTTCAGTGTAAATTTTGCTTCCCCACCCTGTATATATATATAAATAGGCTGTAATATGGACACAGAATGACCCAGACACAAAAGTTAAAGCACATGTAAAATAGTTAAAAGTCTATTTCTATAATTTCATAACATATCATTATACACATTTAACCCTTTCATGCATCGTGGTCACTACAGTGGACAGTTATTCTACAGCTGTTCTCTTGTATATTCATGGATTTTGTTGTTTTAGTTCCATATCAGCCAACACATTGGACACTTATGCAGAATCCCATACACTGCAATTGATAACATTACTGTAATTTAACCTGATCTAACATGTTTTAGTGTAAATCAAGTCCTTGTTATGGTTTTTAGACTGTAATTAACAATAAATAGTGGGTTTTTGTTTTTTTGGTTTTTTTGTATATTATCTCCGTGAAGTGAGTAATGACTGGTATTAGAGTATGTTAAATATGAGAAAACATCAGATTAGCAGCATTAAAATGTTTTTATTTCGTAGTTTTCACAGTATGTCTGTAAATACGTTTCTTTGCTTCAAATATTAAATGCATGGAGTTTTTTTTTTTGTTTTGTTTTTTTCTTTTTGCCAATCCATGAAAATAGCTTAATAAAAAAAAATTCCATCCCATTGTTTTTTTTAAATGCCTAAAGAGGATAAAATTCACTCAAGAAAAAAAAATCTTGATTAAGGTTCTCATAATTCATGCATAAAAGAGTTAAAATGGTTTTTCATAGTAAATATGATAAAAATTCAAGTCTGTTTGAAGCATTTATCACATAAAGTTGCAGAAAAAATAGTTAGACCACCTCTTGTTTTCTTCATTTTTTGTTCATTTTAATGCCTGTACAAATAAAGGTACATTTGTTTGGACAATATATAACAAACAAAAGTAGCTCATAGTAGTTTAATTTCAGAGCTGATATCTATCCATTTTCCATGTTTTCTTGATAATAACTAAAATCCCTTCAGTTCTTACATCAGTATCTATGGCATTGTACTGACAAAAACAGTGCTTTTAGGCTTTCGATGATTTCTTTTCTGTCTGTTTAGTCACATGATACACACAGGATTAGCACCTGATTGCATAACTATTGTTTTTGATGACTTGTGATGGTCTGATAATAATAATAATAATAATAATAATAATAATAATAATAATAATAATATAATAATAAATAATAATAATAATAATATAATAACTTTATTTGTATAGCACCTTTAAAACAAAGTTTACAAGTGCTTTAACACAGGGCACAACAGCAGGATACAAGAGGCAAGTAAAAACACTAAAACTGAAGCAACACAATAAGAGAGATGTGTATAACAAATGCAAAAATATGGCACTTCGAATAAATTAAGTGAATCGGAGTAAAGAGGGCAGGGATAACGTAGCATGATGCTGTTAAATCAATGCAAAAATGAATAAATGAGATAAAACACATCATGTATGAGAATATAAATTAGTAATCAAACAGGATAAAATCAAATTTAAATTAAAAATTAAAAATTAAACTATTTCTCAATACTTGTTATGATGTAAAAGTGCATTTCATTCAGATTAACTATTATAAATCTCGTACTATTTCAGACGTTTATTTGTACACTGAGCTAAGTTTTGTAATTAGGTAAAATGTGTAGTTTGATGAATGGCAGGGGCTGCAAATGCTTATTTTTATGATCATTTAATAATAGATGTTGCTGTAAAAGTCACTCTTTCTTCATTTTTTTTTCTGTTTTGATGGGAAACAGAAAGAACAGGTAAAAAAAAAAAAAAGGCAGATGAAATGATAAATATGCCAAGTGTACTAATAATTTTGGCTACCACTGTACATCTGTCAGTTAGACTGATATACAGTTGCAGAAAAAATTATTAGACCATCAAAAGTCATTAAAAACATAGTTATGCAATCCAGTACCAACTCCTGTGTGTATCATGTGACTAAAACAGACAGAAAAGAAAACATGGAATGCCTAAAAGCACTGTTTTTGTCAGTACAATGTCATAGATATTGATGTAAGAACTGAAATGATTTTGGTTATTATCAAGAAAACATGGAAAATGGATAGATATCAGCTCTGAAATTAAACTACTATGAGCTATTTTTGTTGGTATCATTATATCTGTCCATACAAATGTACCTTTAGTTGTACCAGGCATTAAAATGAACAAGAAATTGAAGAAAACAAGGGGAGGTCTAATGATTTTTAGGTGACTGTTGATTCTCCACAGCAGGGGTGTCAAACATATGGACCGTGGGCCAAAAACCAGCCCACCACTGGGTCCAATCTGGCCCGTGGGAGGAATCTGTGAAATACAGAAATTACACTGAAGATTTTAACAGTCAAGATATATGATCTCACATGAGTCGACCAGTAAAATACGATAATAATAAACCATACACAATGACAACTCCAAACTTTACCTTTTGTTTTAGTGTAAAAAAAATTAAAATTACGTGAAAATGTTTACATTTACAAACTATCCTTTCACTAAAAATGTGAATAACATGAACAAGTATGAACAACATGACAAGTCTCAAGAAACATAAATGCCATTTTAATATTTTGTGCCTTTGTAGCTCCACTGTGATCTGTAAGTTTTAATGCACATGTGTAAATGATAATCTGAGGTATAATATTGTTAAAATTGCACTTTTTTTTTAAAAAGAAATTTAATATTATTAAATGTTCATATTATTCACAATTTTAAAGGATATTTTGTAGATGTAAATATTTCATAATGTAATTTTACCCCCCCCCCCCCCCCCCCGTTATAATCTGTGGTCTTTTTTTATCACTGTGTGTGTGTTTTATTGTTTTATGTATTTTTAGTATTTGATTAAACTGTTGCTGTCTTATAATTTAATCATGCCTTTAGATGTAAAACACTTTGGTCTTCTTTATGTTGTTGAAGTGCTATATAAATAAACTTTGATTGATTGATTGATTGATTGATTGATTGGCTGATTGACTGGCTGATTGATTGGTTATTATTTTACTGGTCTGGACATAGATCATATTAGATCACATTGGGCTGTATTTAGCTCCTAAACTAAAATGAGTTTGACACCATTGGTTTAAACCACTGGTGTCAAACATGCGGCCCGGGGGCCAAATCTGGCCCGCCAAAGGGTCCAATCCGGCCCGCAGGATGAATTTGTGAAATGCAAAAATTACACTAAAGACATTAACAATCAATGGTGTCAAAATCATTTTAATTCAGGTTCCACATACAGATGCATACAGTCCAATTAGGTTTCATGCAGGTCAGACTAGTAAAATATTATCATTATAACCTATAAATAATGACAACCCCAAATTCTTTCTTTGTTTTTTTGGTGTAAAAAAAGTAAAATTACATGAAAATATTTACATTACCAAAATATAATTTTACAAAAAACGTGAATAACCTGAACAATATGAACAAACACAAATGTCTTAAGAAAAGTAAATGCAATTTTACCAATTTTCCGCCTATTACTCAGTTTTTGTGTGATTGTAATGCACATGTGAATGGATGAATGAATGAATGAATGAATTAATGAATGAAATCTTTATTTACCTCCGCCAAGGAGCTTATGTTTTTGCCAGGGTTTGTTTGTTTGTTTGTTTGTTTGTTTGTTTGTTTGTCTGTCTGTTTGTCTGTCCGTTAGTGTGCAACATAACTCAAAAAGTTATGGACAGATTTTGATGAAATTTTCAGGGTTTGTTGGAAATGGGATAAGGAAGAAGTGATTAAATTTCGGTGGTGATCGGGGGTGGGGGGGCCCACGGGGGGGCCCATTTCCAACAAACCCTGAAAATTTCATCCAAATCTGTCCATAACTTTTTGAGTTATGTTGCACACTGACGGACAAACAAACAAACAAACAAACAAACAAACCCTGGCAAAAACATAACCTCCTTGGCGTAGGGGGGGCCCACTGGGGGGCCACTGATCAGCCTTGGCGGAGGTCTGCGCTCTCCAAGTGCTTCTAGTTTGAACATGGAGACAGTGAAATCAAAACAAAAATCAACCAACAAAATATAAGTACTGGTACATAATGATTGATAAGCAAACAAACAAACAAACAAACAAACAAACAAACAACAAAAATAATAAAAATAATAACTAAATAAATACTACTACTACTACTACTACTACTGATAATAAATAAATAAATATAATACTACTACCGATAATAAATAATAATAAATAAATAATAAATAAATAAATAAACAGAATATACATACATACATACATACATACATACATACCTACCACTACTATACTACTCTACTTCTACTAATAATAAATAAATAAAAAATACTACCACCACACTACTACTACTACTACTACTGATAATAAAAATAAATAAATAATAAATAAATAAATAAATACTACTACCACTACTACTACTACTACTACTACTAACTAACGACTACTACTACTACAAATGATAATAATAATAAATAAATAAATAAATAAATAAATACTACTACTACGACCACCACCACTACTACTACTACTAATGATAATAAATAATAAATAAATACTACTACTACTACCACTACTACTACTACTACTACTACTACTACTACTATACTACTACTAAATAAATAAATAAATACTACTACTACTACTAATAATATAAATAATGAAATAATGAAATAAATAAATAAATAAAACAAAAATGAATTATACATGCTCGAAAAGGAGTAGGAAGAAGTAAAAACTTACATACTCCTACTCCCACATGTGTAAACGATAAACTGATAAACCGAGGCATAATATTGTTACAATTGCACTTGTTTTCTTAAGACAATTCAAGTTGTTGATGTTATTCAGATTTTGAAGGAAACTTTGTAGATGTAAACCTGATCATAATATAATTATACTTTTTTCACTGTTGTTATTTTCCTGGTCTGGCCCACTTCAGATCACAATGGGCTGTATGTAGCTCCTGAACTAACATGAGTTTGACACCAGTGATTTAAACAGCGTTGTGGTAGTTGTAGTACCACTCCAAACCGACAGGTAGCGGTAAAGCAGAAGTCGCTCCCGGTGCAAAGAGAAATTTCCATAAACATATAAGTACACAGACAGTTTATGGCTAATATCCTAGCATCACTAAGCTAACTAAAGTTGCTGGTTTACAAATACACCTCATGGTTAAAATAATTATTATCTGCTAAAACTGCTAATACTCCTTTACAGTAGTGTGTTACTGCGCATGTCTGCAGAAGTCACGCTAATGAAGCAGGTGTGTGTTTCAGTCTGATGATATAACGTTCAGGTTTAGAAAAGTTTACAAAACTTTACGGATATTTACAAAGAAAAAACTGGACTACATTCAAGGAGGCTATGAAAGGACCAGGTAAGTGGCAACTTTGATTTCTACACCGTTTTGTGTCGTCTATATACAGTGGTGCAAAAATTATTACAATACTTGACGTATATTTATATATTTTTTAATTCGCCTTTAAAACACATTAAATGTCTACATTCGTCATTAATAATGAACCCTATAAACTCTTTTATTCCTTTTTACTTTAAACAAAACCCACTCAACATTGTATTTAAACTTTTTTTTTTTTTTTTTTAAATCATCCATGACTTTATTGTTATATGTGTCAGTGTATGTGTGGTTTGTTTTGCTGCATATTAACTCAAGACAAATTTCCCTTTTGGACAATAAAGTGAATCTGAATCATTATGCTCTTTAAAAATAGCCAAAACGAAAAAACAAAAATAAAAAATAGCCATCATGAGGAGATTTCATACAAAAAACAAGCTCTTCCTATTTCACTCTGTGTCACTCAGTCATGTTCCTAACCAGAGGAATCCAAATTATTAAGTGATCATTGTCAGGTGTGATTGTTGTTAAACTGCTGGTGATGAGTCCTAGAACACAGCTGTGTAATTCTGATGAATATACAAGGTCTATCCTACTCATTAAGTGTTAAAAACCAGTAGGACTCATTTCATCTACATGTTCTATGAGTATTATAAATTAAATCATAGTTTGGAGGAAAAAAAGGTCAGTATTTTCAGATCTGTAAGGTGTAATTTATTTTTTTGGCTAAAATTTACTTAGGAGGTCAAATGAGTGGCCATTTTTGTCCCAAAAAAAAAAAAAAGTTGTAAGAAATGCATAGAACTGTGTTGAAATAATGCTAATACATTTGTGCACAGACTACTGATATAATTTGACAGTGGAAGCTATGTTTTCAGAAATTTTGGATTTTGAATAGCACGTGTATGTGAAAACTTTAGCTGGTGGACGGACGTGACATTACCCATGATGATCTGGTCAGTACCAGTACTTTATGAGTAATAAACTTATATACTTACTATTGCTAATTCTCCTCTTATTCATAACTGTTAGTATTGTGGATCTAAAACAATAACAGCTGACACAAAAACACAAAATGTGGCAGTGGACGGATGTGACATGGTTGTTACAGATCCCATCATACTGATGCTCGGCAGCCATGTCACCGTTTCCACAAATGATCCCTGTGCAAAAACTAGTATCATAGTCATTTATTGTATAGTTTATCATCATACTAAAGAGTAAATAACAATATAGCATTGTTATTTCTTTATAAAATGCTTATTATTAAAAAACTGTTGATTTAAAAAGTGACGTGTGACATTCTTCATGTATGTATTGGCGTAACATAAGCAGGATGGATCAGCACCATACTCCATATTGCAACCTGTAAAAATAAAACATGTGATATGTAGTATAATCTTGTAAGAAAAACTGGGGAATCTAAAAGAATAGAATATTTGTTTTTCAGGTAAATTCAGTTCAAATATAATTTGGCTATTTGTGACATGAAAATATAGCATTAATTGTGATGAAATTGGACATTTTTGACCTGAAAACATAGTTTATATGACCATCAACATGTTGTAACAGAACTGAAATCCTGTAAATTTGCATAACTTGCATTTACCAACACAAAGTTCCTTTGGGGATTCAATTATATGGATTTCTTATGCACAAAGACATAAATAAGACCTCTAAGCAAATTTTAGCCGATTTATTTATTTGACAGGGACAGTCAAATCCAGTTAAAGGCTTGCAGTTGATGTGATGCATATAGAGTTTGTAGCTCTTGCCAATTTTCAACCCCTGCCCCTGGTTGGGCTTTTCTACAGAACTACACTACTATATAATAACACAATTAAATTCTCCATAATTATTGCAGTACATTTAATAGTATAAAACATTCATTCACTCACTCACCTACACATAATACATAGCTACTATTACAAATAGGTACAGTTTTGTTTTGTTTTTTTTAGCCAAAATTAGTTCTGGTGGTGAACATTTTAAACTTGGAAATGGATTTTATTTCAAGTGGCAGTGAGTTCCAGAGTTTAGAGCTGTTTCAGGAGAAAGCCGACTGTCCGAATGTTGTTCTGCAGAATAGGATTTTGCAGTTTTGGTTTGTTATAATAATTTTGCCCACAACTAGGGATGTAACAATATGAAAATTTCATATCACGGTTATTGTGACCAAATTATCATGGTTATCATCATTATCGTGGTATTGTTGAAATTGTGCTCAAATTGTTCAAAAAGTACTGATATACACTGAAATAATTTAGCCAAGTTGTATTTAAAAAAAACAACAACAACAAAAAACAAATAAAATAATTGGCACAATGTACTTTCTGTTGGCAGAAACATTCCAGTATTAACCCTTAGGGGTCTGAGCCTATTTTGGCTGTTTTTCAGTACTTTTGATTTTGCCTTTATATACATATAAAGAAATGTTTACTATACCCATGTTTGGGCTCTTTTTTTTCAGCACAACTTCATTCATAACATCTGCCAATTATTTTTTTCACTTTAACCTACTATATCAACATAAAAGGCCAGAAACACAAAAAATATATAAAATCCGATTTGAAAAATATATATAATTTATTGCATAAATAACACAAAGATGCTTAACAAACCTTTTCAAAGACTTTAAAAGTGAATATTGATTCCAAATATTAGGTATAGATAATTAAAATTGTAATAAATTAACACTATACTCAAATATTTGACATAAAAGCATATCTTTACATAGGCGTTTCTCCAGAAAAGTGTGGTAATCAAACACGGTTATCATGATAATTAGAATTTAAACGGTAATACTAACCGTTGGCAATTTTACCGCGGTTTATCGTTATACCGATAATTGTTACATCCCTACCCACAACTATCCATATATAGCAGTTATGTATTTAGAGAGAGGCTGGTTTTAATGAACTGTAGCTCCAGTCTGTGTCATATGGATGAAATAATACTCTGTTTGTGACTTTCCTGATTTGTGGCTGTATCTGATGAATCAAATGGAGATGGTAGGGCTGTCTCGGCCATTTGAGTTACTTTCATTTCAGTTGTTGAGTCCTTTGTAGTGTGTAGTGGTCCAGTGGGTTTCTGTCTGTGTCCAGTCTTTCTGTTAGAGGTTTAATGTCCATCTTGAACATGAAACGGCGTCTTCATTGGTGGTTTTCTATGTAACTAATATTATCTTGTATTTCTTTTTCATATTGTGACATCCAATGGCGTAACAAGACATTTTTATTCCTTATTTTGTGGATCTTGCCCATTAGGTGAAATTTATTTCTGCTAACAGTCTGTGCAGGCAGCTACAAGTTGCAAAAAAAATGTTAGACTTTGCTAAATGAAAAGAAATAAAGGCATTTATATTTGGGATTTTTTGTTGCTGCTTCTATATTTTACTGTATTTTATTGTACCCATGAACCATAGCCTAAAAACGGTGGCATGTATGAACTATACTTTTGTTTACGGTGATGTACTCTTTAACCTTGATTTGCAAGTAAGTGCATGTATTGATTTTATGTTCTTTACTTGCTCACAGATGATTTAACAGAGCCACAGTTGCATCTCAAAGAAAAAGGGTTGAATTTTCTCACACACGTTAAATCGGCTATATGTAGTATAACATATATAAAAGCTAGAAACGTTTGTAAATAGACACAGCTGTAAATGAAAAGAATGGAGTGAGGCTTATGGTATAAAGTTATTATATATGTTATTATATTTGCTAATTTGGCTATTTTTTTATCCACGGTTCCGACTAAACAAAATGAAAACAGGCAAATAGTAACTAAACCAGCCAAAATAATTGACAAAATAAACAAAAATTTACAAATAAATTCACAAAATAACATGCAAAATGAACAGAAAGTGAACACAATGATTAAAAGTAATAAGCAACAGAATTTTTAAAAAATTAACAAAATAATTTTAAAAAACAAAAAATAAACCAAATTTAGAAAAACAAACAAAGTAATACACTGAAATGATCAAAAAGAACTAACTAATACAATGGACAGAAAAACTAACAAAATAAACTTAAATGTGAACTAAGTAATGAACAAAATAAACTATGGGATGTTATTATCTTTTCTAAGTTGCCGTTTGTTGATCCATGGTTCAGATTAAAAGTGACAGTTCTGACCTTGTTTGTTGGATTCCAAACAGATCTTTAGTTCAGCTACTGACAACACAAACTGTAGAGAAAACAGAGGTGGTTTGTGGTTTTACTGTGGCCGTTTTCAGTCTAAAACAGAGCTAAGCTAACAGAGCTATAATGTAAACTATCAGCTGACGTAACACATGAAAATTATGAGACAGTGTTATTTTGACCGACTCAAAATTAGCATCTATGAGTTTTAGTTTGAAGAAAACTTGATGACACCATAATACAGATGTGTGCAAACAATGATCTTTATACTTTATTCAGTGGGTGATACAGTCCGTGGATACATAAGCCCCTTTTCCACAGCACTTCTGTTACAGGAATATTTCACCTTTATTCTGGAACGATGCCTGTGTAAATGAAATGGTGGATCATTTGGTCCCACCTTCATCACAGCTCTGTTACACCTCTGGAGTAGTAATGGAGCCGTGATAAAGGTGGAATCATGATTGTGGAATTCTATGGAAAAGGAACACCTCTCGTTCCGCAACCAAGGTGTGACGTTTTGATGATGTACTGCGTGTGCGACTGGGGGGATTTAAAAATGAGCGTGGGCCGTGTACAGTAAACAAACATACAGTCATGGAAAAAATTTGTAGACCACCCTTGTTTTCTTCAATTTCTTGTTCATTTTAATGCCTGGTACAACTAAAGGTACATTTGTTTGGACAAATATAATGATAACAACAAAATAGCTCATAGTAGTTTAATTTCAGAGCTGATATCTGTCCATTTTCCATGGTTTTCTTGATAACACTGGTCAACAACAAATGTATTGTTGAAGTTTTTTGAGCTGATTTAGGATATTTTGGTGTGCTGAATCCAAAAATCACATTAATTTTGCTCAATCCGGTCAACTTTCTGAACTATGCTACATATTGGCTTTTTAACATTTTTGCTTACATTTATGGGCATTTCACACCATATGAACAAAATTCTTTCATATTTCTTGCAGTAAACGAGTTCTGAAGATTTTACTTTTGCCAATTTGTGATTAATGTTTTTTTTTAATATTACAGGTGAATGAAATGGCTTCAACAAGATCTTGCAAAAAAGCCTGACGTATTCTGGTACATCTGCGGTGAATACACCATTGTACCTAACAGGAAGTGATCAAATGATTTTTTTTCTCTTAAAACCTATTTTGGGTGAGAACTATATAAAAAAATCAACTGATAAGTCACAAAAATGTAATAAATTTTGTGAGAAGATCAAATTTTTCAAAATCAAATTAGCGAAAAAACCTGACCTGACTGGGAAAAACAGATGTCATTTTTGGATTTAGCGGTGCAAAATGGTCCTAATTCAGTTGAAAAAACCTAGACAACTTGCAAAAAACATTTTTTTGTAACCCAGTGTAATAACCAAAATCCCTTCAGTTCTTACATCAATATCTATGGCATTGTACTGACCAAAACAGTGCTTTTAGGCCTTCCATGTTTTCTTTTCTGTCTGTTTTACTCACATGATACACACAGGAGTTAGTACTGGATTGTATAATCATTGTTTTTGATGACTTGTGATGGTCTAATAATTTTTTCAGCGACTGCATCAACGCGCCCAGAAAGATCTGGAACTGGGGAGATGCCGAGATCTGCGAGGTGTTGTCACTTCGGGCGGAGGACTCTATCCATGCTAACATTTGTGGAATGGTGAAAGACAGGCCAACTCTGGAGAGGTTAGCAACACCGCTATGCTTGAGGTATTTCCGACACACGTTATACATCATACTAAATGCTGTGTCACCGCCTCTTTGATTCCGGAATGTAGATCCGCTGTGTAAAAGTCCAGTCTGTCTCACCCGTGTTACTCTATGTGAATCGGTCAATGGTTAATAAAAAGGTGGGATCGCAGCTATAGCAGTGGTTCCTTACCTTTTTTAGCTCGTGTCCCCATTTTAGCATCACAAATTTGCGCCGACCCCAGACATTCAAAACGGAGACATTTTTTTGTTAAAATTGATTTGCTTTTGATCATGTAATAGTTTGCGATACTATGTTGCAAATAAATGTTAATTTTAGACAACATTTTGTCTATATAATGGATATTATGCACCTTTTTGGTGTCAGTTTCTCTTGGAGATGTCTTAGTGGGGCCAGGCGAGCAAAGAAATCTTTCCATTCTCTGTTTGGTTTTCTGACTGCGACTGTGTTTGGGCAGGTTGAAGCGTAGTAACGCATGCGGTCACATGATCTGGTCAATCAAGATATGCCCTCTCAGATATTATGTCCTGCATTTTATTTGAACTTGAATTTTTTATTAGGAAAAGTGTGTGGTGTTTAAATTTTAATGAAATATATTGAGTCATTAAAAACTATTTTTATCAGTAATTTTTAAAAATGTTTTATTAATTGCTAGAAATTTCAGGCGACCTCACAGTTGAAAAACACTGGGCTATAGTGCTGATTTGTTAGTGGTTTTGGTCCTAAGTATGTTCTGGTACCAAACTTCTCCATGCTGTTGAAAGTTTGGAATATCAAACATTATTAAATTAAAGTACTTTGTCGTCTTATTAACTCAACAGACAGTTAAGACAGTCGTGATATTTTTTACTTTGTGCAACCACACAGAAGTAAGTGACTTCTTTGTGGAGGTTTTGTGAAGCATAAACTGGTAATTAGCCAAAGAAGGCATGCAACCACAGCTAAATAATGAGCAACTTACTCTATTTTATTTGATTGTTTACTCATTTGCTTATTGTTTTATGTGGGTCTATAGTGTTAATTCATTGCTGGTTTTGGTCGTCCTGAGTATGTGCCGGTACGTGACTCTCCTCTTGTTTTCTTTGCTGGTTTTGGCTGCAGCAGCTGTATTTGCTTTTATCCAGTAAGATATTCTGAGATTCCTTCTTTCTTTAGGATTATACATGTAATTTGTTCTTCTTGAGAAAAATGGTTGGCTCCTGACCCGTTTTGTGTGATTGTGATTGTGACTGCAATGATAAATATACTTATTATGATTATCTTCCTTCATGCTACACACCCCGGTGCAACATCAGGTTTTAATTTCTGGCGACCACAGACATTCAAAACGGAGACCTTTTTTTGTTAAAATCAATTTGCTTTTGATCATGTAATAGTTTGCGATACTATGTTGCAAATAAATGTTAATTTTAGACAATATTTTGTCTATATAATGGATATTATCCACCTGTTTGGTGTCAGTTTTCTCTTGGAGATGTCTTACTGGGGCCAAGCGGGCAAAGAAATCTTGCCATTCTCTGTTTGGTTTTCTGACTGCGACTGTGTTTGGGCAGGTTGAAGCGTAGTAACACACACAGTCACATGACTGGGTCAATCAAGATATGACCTCTTAGATATTATGTCCTGCATTTTATTTGAACTTGATTTTTTGTTAGGAAAAGTGTGTGGTGTTTAAATTTTAATGAAATATATATTGAGTCATTAAAAACTGTTTTTTATCAGTAATTTTTAAAAATGTTATATCAATTACTAGAAATTTCAGGCGACCTCACGGTTGAAGAACACTGGGCTATAGTGCTGATTTGTTGGTGGTTTTGGTCCTAAGTATGTCCTGGTACCAGACTTCTCTGTGCTGTTGAGAGTTTGGAATATAACATATTAAATTAAAGTACTTTGTCGTCTTATTAACTCAACAGACAGTTAAGACAGTCGTGGTATTTTTTACTTTGTGCAACCACACAGAAGTAAGTGACTTCTTTGTGGAGGTTTGTGAAGCATAAACTGGTAATTAGCCAAAGAAGGCATGCAACCACAGCTAAATAATGAGCAATTTACTCTATTTTTACTTGATTGTTTACTCATTTGCTTATTGTTTTATGTGTGGATCTATAGTGTTAATTCATTGCTGGTTTTGGTCGTCCTGAGTATGTTCCGGTACGTGACTCCCCCCTTGTTTTCTTTACTGGTTTCGGCTGCAGCAGCTGTATTTGCTTTTATCCATCCATCATAAGATATTTTGACATTCCTTCTTTCTTTAGGATTATAGTTTGTTCTTCTTGAGAGAAATGGGTGATTCCTGACCCGTTTCGTGTGATTGTGATTGTGACTGCAATGATAAAATATACTTATTATGATTATCTTCCTTCATGCTACACACCCCGGCGCAGCATCAGGTTTTAATCCTATTTAGTTGTTGTTCCTTTTTAACGAACACACATGGTTTCATATTTTTTTATAGTTGATAATCCCTTTACAAGTAGGCACACCTCCCGAGCAATGCAGAAGTGATCCCCAGGATACTACTGTTTGACACAAAGTATAAGATTCATACTGCTACTGGAAAATATGTAAAATATGTCCTAATAAACGCTCTTTATCTAAAATGCAAACACTTATATGAGTAAATATGTAGTAAATGCACCTCTTATGTGAATATCTCACTAAATGCAGTCAGTGTGTTTGGCAAATTAATAAACAACTGCTGCTGTCGTCCTCACTAACATAGCAATGATTACAATAGATGTTCCATGTAATATTTTTTTCTTGGGCGAGCAATGTTACTGATTGTGAAAAATGAGAGTTAGTTTTCGACTGGAGGCTGTTTCGGCATCCCTTGTCCGAAGCTCATTAACAGCTCTCTCCTTTCGCCGTTGGATAATTACAAGGGATTTACCGCGAGCCTTCACCTCGAAGTGGCGTAAACCATGTAGGCGGCGGCCGCTCGTTTTTGAAGACGATCACAGAAAAAAGTTGACACAACAGCCACTGCAGACGGGCAGAGCTGTACTTCTAATTACAGATATAAGCAGCGTCGTGATGTGGCCTTTGCTTTCATCTGAGCACCAGGTAGTGAACTGGAGAGTATCCACAAGTGCACTACGAGCTCGGTGTTTGCCTTGTTGTTCTTTTATCCTCTGTACCCCACACACAGGAGGAGCCTTTGAGCCTCTGCAGATGCTGGTGAGAGCACGGAAATCAATGCACTCAAACAGGGATAAGAGGGACTGGGTTTTGGATAACTCAGGGTGTCTTAGTGTGCATTATTCATTAGACTTGAGAGACACAGCCACTGTTGCTGCCACTGCAGAGGTATATAAGAGACAAAGAATATGAAAGCTTAACCATATCACTCCCTATATCTCAGAGCAGACGCATTGCAATTCCCAGCGTTGAGCTTTTTTGTTGCTCCCTCTGTGTTAAGGCTGCTACGACATGGCATCTGGCAATCAGTCGTAAATCTATTTGAAGTGGAAGCTGTAGCTTTTCTGTGTGAGAGAAGTAGGATGAATGGGTGACACAATATATACTAGAGTGTAGGTCCTGGCTTTTGTACGACAGTGAATGTATGACATGTAATTGTAATCACTGCACATTATTGCAGCATTATTTTACAAGGAAAAATTACAATTGGCACTTGTAGAAAGCATGAATCAGAAACAGAATATTTTAATAATACCTGGGGGGAATTTTTGAGGATTAGGCTGTGTTCAGACTGCAGGCAAATGTGGCCCGAATTCGATTTTTTTGCCCATATGCGACCTGTATTTTATCTGTTAAAGACAGTTTGAGCAACACAAATCTGATTTTTTTTTTTTTTTTTTGCCCATATGTGACCTGTATCCTATCTGTTAAAGACAGTTTGAACAACAAATCTGATTTTTTTTGCCCATATGTGACCTGTATCCTATCTGTTAAAGACAGTTTGAGCAACACAAATCCGTTTTTTTTTTTGCCCATATGTGACCTGTATCCGATCTGTTAAAGACAGTTTGAGCAACACAAATCCGTTTTTTTTTTTTGCCCATATGTGACCTGTATCCGATCTGTTAAAGACAGTTTGAACAACATAAATCCATTTTTTTTTTGCCCATATGTGACCTGTATCCGATCTGTTAAAGACAGTTTAAACAACACAAATCCGTTTTTTTTGCCCATATGTGACCTGTATCGGATCTGCTAAAGACAATTTGAACAGCACAAATCCCACCCAGGCCACTTTCACATGTGGTCCTAAATCCGATACGTATCTGATATTTTGCAATCCACCTTGGTCTGAACGGCCGGGTCACATTTATCCGACCTTTACGTCATTGAAATGCGACAAATGTCACAATTCTGCGTCCCAGGAGGAGAAGCAGTGGGAAAACATATTTACTTCCGTAAACACTGTGCGTGCCTGCGTGGTCACTTATTACATCAGGACCTCTTTTGTGCATGCGGGTCACTTCAGGGTCACATTCAGTTCATACTAAAAACTGATAGAAGTCGCATTTAATGCGTAATATGAACGAGCACGCAAAAAAATCGGATTTCACCCAAAAATCCGAATTGTGCATTAAACCTGCTGTCTGAACGGACCCTTAGTCACTTCATTCAAGTATAATAAAAAGTACACAGTAAAAAACAGTGTCAATTTAACTATTAGAGAGTTGAATTTAACTCTGTTTACTCAAATTTTTTCAAAATTTCAGAGTTAATTCTACTCAATTCATTGTCGAAATTAACAATGAAATGTCTACAAATATTAATACTGTGGTGTTTTCACATTAAGAGTAATCTGTTTACACTTTACTCCAATTTGTTTAAAAATGACTCTATAAAGTTTTAATATTTATTTTTCTGCAGCGCTGTTTTCTTCATCGGTTTGCACCCTCCCCTAATATTGATGTGATGTAGAATTGCAGGGGTCCCCAAGGTGGAGGTTGTGTAGGACGCAAGTTTGTTCAACGGGTTTCAATCACCCAAAGACATGCTTTTCTTTGAATGAGCAAAGCCTTCCCCCTTGTAACACAATTATTACTTTACAGCGACAATCAGGTAAGGCATTGTTCTGCCCACAGGTTTGACTAATGGTGCCACATTAATGAAAATAAAAACAAACATAAAAGGCCAATAAATGTTGTAAAACAGACATATTAACCTAAATAAACATTAATAAAAAACCCCCCTTGAACCCCTGCACAGAAAATAGAACACAATGAGTAAAATGTCCGGTACCCACAATGCAATGTGGCACAAAGAGACCAGTTCCTTCTGGTTTATTTCCTTCTGTTTGTTTGTTCCAGGCAGTGGGAGCAGAACATTTAAAAGCTTTCTTTATTAAAATTATATGGTAGAATTAAACAGGCAGTAGTCTGCTGATCGTACGGTTGAGTCAAAACATTTGTTTCCTCATAAATGAACTGACATTCCAGTAAGTTTACCAGTTTAATGATTATTATTATTATTATTATTATTATTATTAATATTAATGATGGGTGCAGAATCAGAGTAATCAAAGGCTGCTATTTTGCTAGGTCGTGCAATCAAAACACTGTTAAGTAAAAAATAAATGGGAGAGGGTATGCAAACCATTTCACATATGTCTGACTCCTACCTCACTGTATTGTTACGTGTTGCCTTTGTGTGCGTGTGTATGTGTGTGTTGACACCGCCAACGTGTTGCTGCTGCTGAGCTTTTATCGTTAGACATATGTTCCACATGGAGTTTCCCTTTGATAATGTCCATGAGGAGGATTCACTGTAAACATAGAGTTCAAGCTGTTATGTGATTTTCATTCAGAAGGAAAAAGAGAGTGTGAATGCTGTTTTTTTTCACACCTATATCATGTTCAAAGCCGTCTGTAGACACTGAATGTTATGACTCGCGTCAGTGAAGTAGAAGGCTATGATGTCAGGTTGATTATCAGATCTTCTGTCTGTTTTTGCTGCGAAGCCAGGGAAGAATATGTGACTGTCATGTGGTTTAGATGAAGTTTGAGCTCACCCAGCCTGTTTGGCCACTTCAATCTGTTAATTACAAGTGCTGAAACGATTAATCGATTAGGTGCTTGAAGCGAATGCAAAAAGTCACAATTCGATTAATCGACTTGAATTGATTGAAGGGAAATATTCTATTGCAGTTTTCCTGAATTGAAGCTTCTTTGTGCGCCACAATAAGCATCCAAGTGAAACACAACAGTGGAACCAATGTTTAGCAGCTGAGAAATGAAGGAAACAAAGCTTTGATTCAGGAGAATTGCAGTTGAATGATTTTTTTTTTGGATCACTTTGAGATGATTAATCATTTCAGCTCTAGTTAAAATCAAATTAAGAGGTAACACAACAATACGCACAGGTCAGGTAGGCAGTGTGTTCCAGGTGTTTACAGTCATAAACACATCAACACAAGCACATTCCACCGGTTTAACCCATAAAGACCCGCTGACCAAAACCATCTACTGACCTAAAATGTTTAATACCTGTTGATCCGTTAATCCTATCAATACATGTAAATAATAGATGTAAATACAGTTTGTCATCTTTTCATGGTCATCAGATACGACCCATTAGATGTTCAGTGGCTCTGTAGTGAACGTGGAAACACCATCATCTTCTACAACATTGATTCACCAGTAAAACCCATGGAGTTGGATCAATGACAGTGGATAGAAACACTTGATTTATGCTCTGTTTTGTGGAAAAAGCCACATTTTCTTCATTTTCTCTGTTTTTGATATTTTGATAATCAACTTTAATCTGAGTTTTTATGAACATAGATAGATACTTTATTAATCCAGATCGAAATGTAAGTATTCAGCAGCTTTGCATACAGCACAAGAAGACAAAAACAGACAGACCAAAACAAAACACAAAACAGTGGGTTAGTAACCAGGTTGACATTAAGGTTAGTATATACTCTAAAAGACACTTGCTAAAGAACTACCTCTAAAAGAGATTTTTGTACAAAACTGTAAATACAGACTTCTGATTGTATTTATACACTTCAGGGTTCTGATATAAAGTGAAAAAGTGATATAAAGTGAAACAGTGATTTAAGTGATCTACGGTGGTTTGAAATGTAGGTGTAGTCCAACTACATAAGGTGCTTGGATGTTTTACAGTCTCTGACATCTAACATCTAAATGATCAGGGAATTAAATATAAACAAATACCTGATTTTCATTGAAAAAAGGTAAAATACAGAGTATAATATTACAATAAATGGTGATAAATAAATTAAGAAAGGTTATTTAGAGAGAAAAATTCATTTGGGAACTGCCACAAAAGTAGCACTGGGTCTTTATAGGTTAACAAACTTACCCAGGAAACATTACAACATTAAAATGTCCACTTCAGACGCACTGCATTCATTCCCAGGATTAAACAGCATAGGGTAATTCCGTGCCAAATCACCAGATTTTAGAGAAAGTTCCCGACTCGCCATCTTAGATTTGCTCCATAATTTTTTATTTTAATGCCCTTGTAACTAATAACTGTGCAAAATTTGAGGCAAATATCTCCAATAGTTTTGGAGATATTAAGCCTAAGTGATATTAAGTGTTACAATCAAACATCCATAGTTAGAGGGCTAACAACTTTTGAACTATTCATACTAAATGGTTCAAATTTTCATACCTAATTCCTGGATATAATAACACTAGGTACACATATGGAGAGCTTTGTATGTGACATATTTGCAGAGATATTGACCTAAAATTTTGCACAGTACCTATTAGTTACCAGGGCATCAAAATAAAAAAATTATGAAGCAAATCTGAGATGGTGAGTCAGAAGCCTTCCGGTGATTTGGAATGGAATTACCCCATAGTAAAGTCAGCACCTCAAACGGCTGCAAAATGTAGGCAGTTATGGAGACTTAAAGTTGCAGGAGGTGCAATCTGGTGAATTTTTTTTTTTTTTTTTTTTACAAAATTTCCAGTAAATACACACATTCCCCCTGTAGCTCTCTCTATTTGGTCCAAATAAGACTGGATTTAACTCAGTAAATAGTTCCTTTTGGATCAATACTATAATGACGATGCAGTGAGCTTCTCATTTATTAAACAACCATCAATTATCTAGGAAGCGTAAAGATTAGACAATGCCAGGATGCGTTAGGGAGCGTCAGACATCATTTTCACACATGGTTCGGACACCACAGAGTCCAGACCTGAACCCTGTTGAGTGTTTGCAATAAGATGGAGTCTTTACACAGTGGTCTGACTCTCCAGCTTTAATACAAGATCTGGGCAAGAATTAAAGCAGCTATAGGCGTATAAAGAGCTGTATTTATTGTGACACTACATAAGCGTAGCATAAATGCTGCCCCAGTGAATGTGTCCTGTAATCAAAACTCAAGGCAGTCTCACAAAATTATGTAGTAGACGTTTTGTTTTGGCCCTGCAGTGTATAAATATAGATGAGGGCTGATGTTTCATGCTGTTGTGGAAAAAGGGAAGACACTTATCCAAGTTTCTGTGTTGAGTATAGGTCGCATCTTACTGAAACTGATCAGAAGTCAGTGATGGCGGCTGTCAATCATGAATTCAACCCTATTACCTACAATAAAAACGCCTGAAAGGAGCTCAAATCCGGGCGTCACAGGGTAGATTTTCTAATCACAGGTAAAAATAGATGCAGACGTTTTGCACCATTTGAATGACAATATGCTAAAAGGTAATTAAGCAGCTTTAAAAGGCATTACAATAAACAAGGAAGGGAATAATTAATACCAAATACCAACAACTAGAACAATTATAGTATAATGATGAAAGCCTTTAATGCTACAAGGCTTTTAATATTAAAGTGTTGTTTTTATTTACAGTGTAACTTTATTAAACGGTGGCTTTTCAGATTCAGTTTAGTTAAATCTTTTTTTCACTGCAGGAAAAATGACAGGTTTCCAGATACTTGCTGCTCGGCGATGTACAACCGACATGCAGACAAACACAGGTGATTAAAACGCGCAAGAGATCAAAAATATATTAGTATTAGTATTGTGATAATGTCAAATAAATCAACAACCACGAAACATCAATAATCGTAATTTACACACTTCAATATGGAAATTTAAGAAATGCATTTTTAAAAAAAATTACAATTAAACAATACATGTGAAGTATCTCATCCAAACTAATCTATAAGTTTCATAAATATTTGTAATCCCGCATGTTCCGAACAGGAGAAGAGTCACTTGGCATTAATTTTAAATGTACTTAAGCTCATTAAATTTAGGCTAAATATAGTATATTAGGCAGAAATGGAGGAACAGGGTGTGTAATAATAATAAAAAAAACAAAACACGGGTGTATTCTGGCGGATGTCGCCATGACATCATGAGCCTCCTCCTGCTCCTCCGTCCCCGAAAAATTTCACATTGTATTTGCGCAATACTCAAACAAGTAGTTTCCCTCTGAAATTGCATGAAAAGGCACTTTAGGTGCTATAATTTTCTAAATTTCCTTGGAGGAGGGGCCACAAGACCTTATTGCTCAGGGGCCTATGATTTCTTAATTTTATTTATTTATTTATTTATTTAGAACATGCAAAGAAATAAAATGAAACCAAAAAAAGCAAAAAGACAAAAAAAAAAAGATATTTAAATGAACAGAATCTATCTTCAAGTACATGCAAGTCTGAATTTTGCTTGGTTGAAAAGGAGTAGGAAGAAGTATAAACTTATTTAATCCTACCCTTCAAGTGCTTTTACACCTTTGTCACTAACTTAATACAAGAATTAAACAATACATTTTTCCTAATTTTAGCATCAACCACAACTAATACATAATGCAGTAATTGAATTATACACAATATTGGGATCATGGTAGTACAGTCATACAAACAGACACAACAATTCAACAATTTTCTTCAATAATTACAGCATATTTATCAATACAACATTATTCATAAACAAACAGCCCTCTTTGTCATTATTAAATACTGTCCCTCACAAGAATCAATTCTTTATATCTTTTTTTTTTTTTTAAACTGGATTATGTTTGATTTGTTTTATCTCCACACACAATTTGTTCCACAATTTTACTCCACAGATGGTAAAACAGAAACTTTTTAACACAGTGCGTATTTTATGAATCTTTACATTTAACTTTCCCCTTAAATCATAGCTTCCCTCTTTCACATAATGTTGCTTTTGATTTGCTCCAATGCAGACCTGCAATTTTAGATGTAGGTCCACCATTGACCCATTCCTCATGACCAAACCTGAAGAAAAAATTCCAGGCTTGAGATTTTTTTTTTGCAATCTCCCCTGTAATAGTCCAACTGCATGCATTTCAACATGGTAATACCCGTGACAACATAAGAGAATAATATTGCTAATTAGCATGGCTTTGAGCAAGCTGTGCACCTTTTTTTTTGGCCTTGATTTTCGAAAATTAACCGTTCAAATCCCGGATACACGGCTCGCTGCCTAATACACTGGCAAAATATATAACATATTAATCATGTTACTCCTACGCAAAATGTTCTTGCAACTGGTTGGCCTTTGTGCGCTCCAGCAGAATGGCATATATCCACATGAATTACTCAAAAAATCAAAACCTAGAAACCTGCCATGTACTTTTCATGTGCATAAATATCTCAAGGCCATGCATCGACTCCCTCCTACAACCTCCTATAGCAACTGCACACACACATGAGGAACTTAAGCAGGTTTTTATGCACAATAAAGTTTGAAGTTGTCACTTTATCACTGTCACTATGTTCTTTGAAGAAAAACCTGTCGCTTCTTAACTACCATAGTGATGAAGAACTCAAGGGCGTACTTATCATACATCTTTGCTGGTGCATTGCTGATTCTCTTTAAGATGTGTGATGCGGTGCAGAAAATATTTAATTTGCACAGGTGTCCAGACACACAAACAAATTCACAGGGAACTTCCACGTACAAGTTGTTTTTTTTGCTTTGATTATGTCACATTCAGTGGGTGATTTGCAGCGTTTCTAAATCACTCCCAGGTTGTGTTCAGACAGCTGGTTAGACCTAGGATCACACCCGCAAACTTAAAAATAAACCCACCCAGACTGGCAGAAGAACACTTCAGATCAGGACGAGTTTGACAAATTAATTCTGCTTGTGTATCATCGCATCTGCTGCACAGTCCCTCAGGTAAACTTTAATTTTGTAACAGCTCATTTGTTATTTGAAACATGAAGTGTGTCAAATATGTCACAATTATCCATAGGACAGCGATTCTGCAGCGAAATGGAGAACAGAATGCAAAACAAAGTTCTGATAAGGATTCCAGCCAGCGCCTTCGTGACATGTGAGATGGCAATAATTGATTAATCTTGAAGTAGTCTGGGTTGTAACCTCCTTTAAGAGGACAACTACCTCTATTTCATGGTTCAAGAACCCAGCTTTTCTAAGTGAGAGACAGACCGGCTCAAGGTTAAATGCTTTGGCAAGGCGGTCATTAGTGTGCAGCAAGTGAAGGCTGGTGGTAGGAGCGAAAACCTCTACCTCTTGATTTTTCTCTGATATATCTCCCACACAGACAATTTGGCTCGTGGAGCCAGGAGTCACAAGTCAATATCAAAGCCTTGTGATACGCCATTTTGAAAACGAATGATTAATTACCAAAGAAATCCTCAAATCTTCTCTTGTTGGTATTTCTGAGCGCTTGTCTGATTTCATTGTAGAGCTGCCTTATTAGATAACAAGTAGCATGTCAAAATTCGTACTTTTGCTAATTAAGCCCGTGTCAGTTAAGCTTCCTTCATCAGACAAACACTTTTAGGAAGTAAAGACGAATTAAACAACAACCTGGATGTAAAGAATGCCCGAGTCAATCATATTATACTGTGTTATCCTGTCATTTTCTTAGGTATGACAAAGTTCAAGGTCTGAGTTGCATTTTAGTGGCATTAAGGGCAAAAATTCAAGTTCTTGGTTATGGACTGAAAATATATCAGTTTAGGGTCAAATTTTCTCAGGAATCTGAAATCATTTATGCAAAATCTTTTGTGGTTTTCAAATCACTGAGCCTTTATTGACACAAGGTTGAAACATATACTATTCTATATATGAATTTATAGTTAAACTAATAAAACAACTCTTACACATGTTGTGGAGTAATGCCTAATTGATATATTCATTCATTCATTTTCTGAACCCGCTTTATCCTCACTAGGGTCACGGGGGTCGCTTGGAGCCTATCCCAGCTACATAGGGGCGAAGGCGGGGTACACCCTGGACAAGTCGCCAGTTCATCGCAGGGCTGAACATATAGAGACAAACAATCACTCTCACATTTACACCTATGGGCAATTTAGATTAACCAATTAACCTATTAGTGCATGTTTTTGGATTGTGGGAGGAAGCCGGAGTACCCGGAGAGAACCCACGCAGACACAGGGAGAACATGCAAACTCCACACAGAAAGGTCCCACCCCCCGTCGACTGGTGTTGGAATTGAACCCAGGACCTTCTTGCTGTGAGGCACGAGTGCTAACCACTGCACCACCGTGTCTAATTGATATATATTTTTAAAATTTCAGACTGACTGAATAGGGCTTAGATACCAAGATGAAAGCCATCTCTTCTTCTGCTTCTTCTTCTTCGTCTTCTTCTATTCATACAAAATAATAATTGCTATATAATGATCAGAAGGAATAGAAATTAGGGGTAGGAGTACATAAGTTTTTACTTCTTCCTACTCCTTTTCGAGCATGTATAATTTCATTTGTTTTTATTATTATTATTATTATTATTATTATTTACTATTATTTATTTATTTTGTTGTTTGTTTGCTTATCAATCATTTATGTACCAGTACTTATATTTTGTTGGTTGATTTTTTTTCAATTTCACTGTCAACATGTTCGAAATAAAGATTTTATCATTCATTCGTTCATTCATTCAAGAAAACATGAAATTTGGCCTATGCACTACTTGATTTAACCATTTAATTTCTGTCAAAAATCAAACCTAACATGCTTTCTTCTCTTCATCTGCGAGCTTTGAATACTCCCAGGAGGCCTTCCTTCCTCCACCCCTGGATGGCTTTCATCTTGGTATCTTAACCCTATTCAGTCAGTCTGAAATTAAAAAAAAAAAAAAAAAAAAAATCAATTAGGCATTACTCCATAACATGTGTAAGAGTTGTTTTATTAGTTTAACTATAAATTGATATATAGAAGCCTTCCTAAAGTGATTCTGGCTGCTTAAATTGGCTTCATCATTGACAGAGCAAGTCCAAATCTAAAAAATTGATGGGCAGTTTCAAAAACGAATATAAAAATTTGTAAAAAAAAAACTTGATCTCGCTTTAGGAAAGTAAATGGGCCTAAATAATATAAACTAATTGTAGCCCATGTAGGTGGGCATAACTGATTAAATTTTGGTGGCTAGATATTGAAAATTGAGTGAATGCAAGTTTTTTTTGTTTTTTTTTACTATGGTATGTATTTTTTTCACAAACTAAAAACTGATGGGGGTAGGGTTAGTAAAAGTAATGATTTTACTTATCTAATATTAGAATATACTTAATTGTTGGGTAATACTTTATTCACAACAGAAAAGAAAGAGAACGGTGTATAATACAGACAGATTTGTGATAATATCAACTCTACATAAAGAATTATAAGTCCAATTCTTACCTAGAAGCCAAAAAATCCAAACAAAATTGTCACAGGACGTCTTCTGAGGAACTGGTTGATATGACGTCATTGACTTTGAACTGAAATCACTGAAACTGATACTCATTCAAAAGGCCAGACCACAAGCTCTTCTTCTAAGGTTAAAAGGAAGCAAGTTCAATGCAAATTTGCAAGCAGCAACAGGATGAATATGAGTTTTCAAATTATTTGTCACTGAAAAAGGGTAATTTTTGCCCACTTTTCATCAAACATCATGCAAAAAGCCACACAAGGACAAGTGATACACGTTTTTTGATGTTATGTTCCGAAACTACACAATTTTTCCAATAAAGTCAACACAAGACACTGCATGAAAGGTATACATTTATTCCACAATATTTTTTCACAATAATGATACTCAAAGTTTCAACCTTGTCGTATGAGTAGCTACGTGTATTCACTCTTAAAGCTCGTCTTAGAGATTAAACGCATATTTACATGTAACGTAAAACACACAGAGCAGTAATGGAATTAAAGTAATAGGCAGCAGAAATGTCTTTCCGCTTATATTACACATGCACAATGTTGACTGTAAACTAATTTAATTTGTTTTCCTACAGTGTCACCCCTGGCAGCTCAAGTATAATAAATGTTTTATGGTTCTATTTTTCAATGTGAAGCACTTTCATGGATAAGAATGAAAAGACTGTGTTTTTGCTTAAACATGTCACTGCTGACATGACGCATGCATCGCACTCAAAGATGACACTTTTCCAGGAGCTCATCTTTTATCTGTGATGATACGGTCTGCATGTCTGCGGCTATTATTTATGTTGTTTTTCATAGGCTTCAAAGGTTCACTGTTTCTATGTTTGTGTTTGTTTTTGTGTACAGGTATAGGGTGTAATATTTATTGGTGAAGTTGCAGCCAACTGAATACCCCCTCACACTCACCTATGGTGGCTGCAAAAATGTCTGTGATTTTTTTTTTTTTTTTGAACTTGCAGTGTGTGATCTATTTTAGGTCTGACTGGTCAGAAACTCCATTATTAGGTTTGACATGAAGGATGAATTGTATCCTCCTCTCTAAACTCTGTTCTCGAGGTGTAAAACTTGCTCTGTGATGGGGTGATTTGGTGCTGAAGGGTGATTTTAAAGAGGTAGAGGGTTAGATGTGGCTGACACATGCAGTTATGGTTAAGATTTCATCAGATTAAAGAACTGCTCTGAGGTTATGTCTGTTCATATTGAGGCTATTTGGACCAAGAGGAGAGAGCTGCAGAAGGTCATTGGGTGGTTTTGTGATATTGGTTTCTGCAGCTTTTAAGTTTACTCTGGTCCACACTGAAACATAATAGGTGAAAGTAGCTGATGTCCATAAAATTCAAGCTTGATTAAGGTGAACTGTTTAAACATTGCAAAAACAAAAATGTGAATTATATGTGTTTCCATGAATTCGTTTTGAGTGAAAAATCTAGGTTGTGTTGTCATCAGTAGCTTCCACTGAAATACAATGTTCTGTTGTTTTCCATCTAAAATAACTGTGATGCTTTTATCAGGGATGAGACAGAGGAATCATCATCAGATCACATGACCTGTTTGTATCAGACATGTTTTTACACTTTATCATAATAGTCGGGATATTGTGAATCATTAGCCGATCAGTTATTTGTGTTAAATATTCACTGCATTAGGATTTATGTGAAAAGGTGTTTGTTTACTTTAGTACTGACTCTATTAAACCACAATAAAAGCACATTAACCGACCCAGTGCCACTTTTCTGGCAGTTCCTAAATAATGTTTTCTCTGTATTTAAACTTTATTAAGTGATTTATCACCACTTTATTACCCTTTGAATTTGTAATTTTTCACTGTAAATCATGTAATTTTCCTATATTTAATTTAGATGTTCATGAAAACTCACAGTAAATTCAAAGGTTATTATATCAAAAGAGAGAAAACTGGGGGAAAAGTGAATTTTTAAGTAAAACATATCATTAACTGAACATAAACCAAGTGTTTCCATCCACTGTCTTTGATCCAACTCCATGGGTTTTACCGGTGAATCAATGTTGTAGAAGATGACGGTGTTTCCACGGTAACTACACAGCCTCTGAACGTCCAAATGGGTCATATCTGATGACAAACTGCATTTTACACCAATTATTTACATGGATAGAGGTATTAAATATTTTATATCAGTATAAGCTTTTGGTCACCAATGGATGTTTGAGTCTTTATGGGTTAACAGAGAAAAAAAAGGAAATTCACACTTTTTCAATCCAGCAATTTTCCAATGCTATATGTCATAATGGACTGTGTTTATGGAAACACATGTTAATACTGAAAACCTTAATATTGAAAAAGAAGATAAACCTGTTTGGAGTGACTACAAACATGGCCGTACAACATGTTGGACTCCATAAATAATCAGTGACAATCCACTAGGGGTGTAATGGTATGGAAAAATTTCGGTTCGGTACGTTTTCAGTACTGGGGTCTTTCGTTCAATACATTTTCAATACGTTTTCAGTACAGTGAAGGAGACCAGTGAAGGGGGGTATGGGGGGTGCACTCTGTAACTACCTGTGGGACACAGGACATTTCTACAAATATTGTTCAGTCATTTTTGCATTAACAGGCACCCCACGTTATGTATTTTTGAATATTCAATGTTCGTTTATGGCAAACACTATACAACTCCATGGGTTTTACCGGTGAATCAATGTTGTAGAAGATGACGGTGTTTCCATGGTAACTACAGAGCCTCTGAAT